>NC_057812.1:130747291-130830850 GCF_018294505.1 Triticum aestivum | reverse complement strand
GGAGCCCCTCGCCGGAGGTAGCCGCCGGATCCGCCGCCGGTTTTTCTTTCTAAAACCATTCAGTTTTTTTGAAAACCCTAGATTCGTTTTTTTCGGATCACCGGTTTTTCTTGGTTCTTCTAGTTAGCGGACGTTCGTCCGAATGTTCTTTTTAACGAATGGTTCTTCGTCCGTTAGATACAACTAACGAATGCTCATTCATTAGTCTGTTCGTCAGTTTTCTTTTATTGGATTTAATCCACAATTTTCTCTGATCGCGATTTCTGATCCGATCTTAGTTTCTGTTTATCTTTTCGTTCGTTAGTCGGAATCAGGCGATTCAAGCGCCTGGAGTTTCTTCTCGAAACCCACTTTTCGTTTAACCTACTCAAACAAGTTTTATCTACTGTAAAATTTGACCTAGTTTCAGATTAGTAAACGAAGCTTCTCTCTTTCGCCGTTTGAGTTTCGTTGCTCCGTTTGATTTGATTGTTTTTGCGAACCAGAGTTCTTAACTTGAACTTTCTGGTCAACCTCTTTTATTTGATTTTTTCTTGTGCATCATTGCTTGTTACTTATGTATGCTATTGTTTGCTTGTGATAGAACACCCGGAGTGCGAAGCGTGCTACTACAAGTCCCTAGGTTTCACTATCGTCAGCAAGGCAAGTAACACTTTGATCATACCCCTTTATCACCTAGTTTTTATGCATTAGTTCCAATCCTCAAACATTGCATGATTAGGACGTCATTAACTTGTGGGTTGGGAAGTACTTGATGAGGTAGAACCTATTGCCCTGTTACATTCAAACCCCTGGGAGTTACTCTACGTGTTGCTTATATTACTATGTTATGCTATGCTCGTAGACGTGGTTTGGGTTTGAGTGAAATCCATGACAGATGTGAGATTGTTAAATCAATGGTTCAACTTAAGGTGGCAACTTAATCAAACAACTGGGTGGATTGAGGCACCTGGAGTACCCAGTGTTGCCTGTATTTTTTTGGAAATCCCAGAGTACCCGTGTGATCTTCCTATGGACCGCCACCCAGGCTCAAAGGGAACTGAGATGATTCATGCTAGAAACTTTCGTGTGCAGCCACAAGCTATTATGGGCTCTAGCATAGTTGAGTAAGTTACGTGAAGCTCTTGAAGAGGCAGATCAGCAAGTAGTGGGATGTAGGTTTGGTATGGCCTGTCCGGAGTAGAGAGTTAATGTTTCTGAAAGACTGTGTCTCGGTCATCCATTTCTCAAACACCCTGTAGTGCGAGAAATCCAACGGAGGAGATCGAGTCTTGTTGGGAAAAGTGCGCAAACATCTGCAGAGTGTACAATCTAATCATGGTTAGCCGTGTCCCCGATTATGAACAATTCTTGAGTATCTAGTACTTGGGTTATCACATGTATCTCATCATGTTTAATTAATATTGTTGGGTTGTTAATCACTTTAATTGAGATTGAGTTGGAGGAACCTTCTCAATGATGTTTCAACTACCACGATAGTAAAAGTAAAATCTATTCCTTTGTTGTAGGGAAAAATTGGCTTTTCGCAAAACTGTAACCATAGAGCTTTTCACCAGCCAAATATGCATGTAGTGATAGGCTTATTTTGTTCTTGCTCTACTGTGTTACTTTGCCAGCATATTCCATGTGCTGACCCGTTTCGGGCTGCAACGTATTATGTTGCAGACTTTTCAGACGAGGAGTAAGGTTCGTTAGGTCGTTGCCGTGCGGCTCAGTTATGCTGTTGGAGTTGATGGACTCACTTTATCTTCCAAGCCTTCCGTTGTTATCGTATTAGATGGCCTTAAGCCATATTATTGTAATAAGTTCTCTCTTGAGACATTCGATGTAATAAGCGTGTGATTGCTACTCTGTTTTAAATCCTCCGAGTACTGTGTGTGCCAGCATTACCGATCCAGGGATGACACAGAAGCACACAGACTTGACCATCTGAGGTCGGGTCGCTACAACTCACTTTTGTTCTACTCATGCACAACATCAATGCATAAAACCTAGGCTCGGATGCCACTGTTGGGGAACATAGTAATTTCAAAAAAATTCCTACGCACACGCAAGATCATGGTGATGAATAGCAACGAGAGGGGAGAGTGTTGTCCATGTACTCTCGTAGACCAAAAGCGGAAGCGTTAGCACAACGCGGTTGATGTAGTCGAACGTCTTCACGATCCGACCGATCCAAGTACCGAACGCATGGCACCTCCGAGTTCAGCACACGTTTAGCTCGATGACGTCCCGCGAACTCCGATCCAGCAGAGCTTCACGGGAGAGTTCCGTCAGCACGACGGCGTGGTGACAGTGATGATGTTGCTACCAACGCAGGGCTTCGCCTAAGCACCGCTACGATATGACCGAGGTGGAATATGGTGGAGGGGGGCACCACACACGGCTGGGAGAGATCAACTGATCAACTTGTGTGTCTAGATGTGCCACCTGCCCCTGTATATAAAGGAGCAAGGGGAGAGGCCGGCCGGCCCTCTATGGGCGCGCCAGGAGGAGGAGTCCTCCTCCTAGTAGGAGTAGGACTCCCCTTTCCTACTCCTACTAGGAGGAGGAAAGGAAGGAGGAGAAGGAGAAGGAAGGAGAAGGAGGAAAAGGAGGAAAGGGGGGCCGGCCCCCTAGTCCAATTCGGTTTGAGCTAGGGGGGCCGCGCACCCTGCCTCCTCTCTTCCATCACTTGGCCCATGAGGACCATTACTTGTTCCTCGTATTCCCGTAACTCCCCGGTACTCCCGAAAATACCCGAATCACTCGAAACCTTTCCGATGTCCGAATATAGTCGTCCAATATATCGATCTTTACGTCTCGACCATTTCAAGACTCCTCGTCATGTCCCCGATCTCATCCGGGACTCCGAACTACCTTCGGTACATCAAATCACATAAACTCATAATACAATCGTTACCGAAACTTTAAGCTTGCGGACCCTACGGGTTCGAGAACTATGTAGACATGACCGAGACATGTCTCCGGTCAATAACCAATGGCGGAACCTGGATGCTAATATTGGCTCCCACATATTCTACGAAGATCTTTATCGGTCAGACCGCATAACAACATATGTTGTTCCCTTTGTCATCGGTATGCTACTTGCCCGAGATTCGATCGTTGGTATGTCAATACGTAGTTCAATCTCGTTACTGGCAAGTCTCTTTACTCATTCTGTAATACATCATCCCGCAACTAACTTATTAGTTGCAATGCTTGCAAGGCTTAAGTGATGTGCATTACCGAGAGGGCCCAGAGATACCTCTCCGACAATCGGAGTGACAAATCCTAATCTCGAAATACGCCAACCCAACAAGTACCTTCGGAGACACCTGTAGAGCACCTTTATAATCACCCAGTTACGTTGTGACGTTTGGTAGCACACAAAGTGTTCCTCCGGTAAATGGGAGTTGCATAATCTCATAGTCATAGGAACATGTATAAGTTATGAAGAAAGCAATAGCAACAAACTAAACGATCAAGTGCTAAGCTAATGGAATGGGTCAAGTCAATCACATCATTCTCCTAATGATGTGATCCCGTTAATCAAATGACAACTCATGTCTATGGCTAGGAAACATAACCATCTTCGATTAATGAGCTAGTCAAGTAAAGGCATACTAGTGACACTCTGTTTGTCTATGTATTCACACATGTATTATGTTTCCAGTTAATACAATTCTAGCATGAATAATAAACATTTATCATGATATAAGGAAATAAATAATAACTTTATTATTGCCTCTAGGGCATATTTCCTTCATAGAGTATTCTATCAATTTCCAAATCATGAATGGCTCTCTCAAAAGGTGTGTACAGCAAGGATGATTGTGATAAACTAACAAGCAATGACTCAAATCATAAAAGATGCTCCAAGCAAAACACATATCATCTGGTGAATAAAAATATAGCTCCAAGTACAGTTACCGATAGAAGTAGACGAAAGAGGGGATGCCTTTCGGGGCATCCCCAAGCTTTGGCTTTTAGGTGTCCTTAGATTATCTTAGGGGTGCCATGGGCATCCCCAAGCTTAGGCTCTTGCCACCCCTTGTTCCGTAGTCCATCAAATCTTTACCCAAAACTTGAAAACTTCACAACACAAAACTTAAAGTAGAAAATCTCGTGAGCTCCGTTAGCGAAAGAAAACAAAAGACCACTTCAAGGTACTGTAATGAACTCATTATTTATTCATATGGGTGTTATACCTACTGTATTCGAACTTTTCTATGGATTATAAACTATTTTACTAGCCATAGATTCATCAAAATAAGCAAACAACACACGAAAAACAGAATCTGTCAAAAACAGAACAGTCTGTAGTAATCTGTAGCTAGCGCAAGATCTGGAACTCCAAAAATTCTAAAATAAATTTCCGGACGTGAGGAATTTATCTATTAATTATCTTCAAAAAGAATTAACTAAATATCACTTTCCAAATAAAAATGACAGCAGTTCTCGTGAGCGCTAAAGTTTCTGTTTTTTACAGCAAGTTCAACAAGACTTTCCCCAAGTCTTCCCAACGGTTCTACTTGGCACAAACACTAATTAAACACAAAAAAGACAACCAAAACAGAGGCAAAATAATTTATTTATTACTAAACAGGAGCAAAAAGCAAGGAATAAAAATAAAATTGGGTTGCCTCCCAACAAGCGCTATCGTTTAACGCCCCTAGCTAGGCATAACAAGCAAGAATAGATCTAGGTATTGCCATCTTTGGTAGGCAATCCATAAGTGGATCTCATGATAGATTCATATGGTAATTTTATTTTCTTTCTAGGGAAGTGTTCCATGCCCTTTTTTAATGGAAATTGGAATCTAATATTCCCTCCCTTCATATCAATAATTGCACCAACCGTTCTAAGGAAAGGTCTACCGAGAATAATAGGGCAAGAAGGATTGCAATCTATATCAAGAACGATAAAATCTATGGGCACATAATTCCTATTTTCAACAATAAGAACATCATTAATTCTTCCCATAGATTTCTTAATAGTGGAATCTGCAAGATGCAAGTTTAGAGAGCAATCATCAAAATTACGGAAATCTAGCAAATCACACAAAGTTTTGGGAATAGTAGAGACACTAGCACCCAAATCACACAAAGCATAAAACTCATGATTTTTATTTTTAATTTTAATAGTAGGTTCCCACTCATCACAAAGTTTTCTAGGGATAGAAACTTCCAATTCAAGTTTTTCTTCACAAGATTGCATCCAGGCATCAACGATATGTTTAGTAAATGCTGTATTTTGACTATAAGCGTGAGGAGATTTTAGCACGGATTGCAACAAGGAAATACAATAAATTAAAGAGCAATTTTCATAGTTAAATTCCTTTAAATCCAATATAGTGGGTTTAGCAACATCTAGGGTTTTAATTTCTTCAATCCCACTTTTATCAAATTTAGCATCAAGCTCAAAAGATTCAGAATTATTGGAACGCCTTCTAGGTAAAGGTGGATCATATTCAGTCCCATCATTATCAAGATTCATATTGCAAAACAAATATTTAATAGGGGACACATCAATAACTTTTAGATCTTCATCATTATTTTCATAGGAACTAGAAGAACACGCTTTTATAAAGGCATCTTTCTTAGCACGCATCCTAGCGGTTCTTTCTTTGTACTTGTCAATGGAAATTCTAATGGCTTTGAGAGACTCATTGATATCATGCTTAGGTGGAATAGATCTAAGTTTCAAAGAATCAACATCAAGAGCAATTCTATCAACGTTCCTAGCCAAATCATCAATCTTAAGCAATTTTTCTTCAATCATAGCATTAAAATTCTTTTGCGAATTAATAAATTCTTTAATATTAGATTCAAAATCAGAGGGCATCTTATTATAATTTCCATAAGAATTGTTGTAGGAATTACCATAATTATTAGAGGGATTACTAGGATAAGGCCTAGGATTGAAATTTCCTCTATATGCGTTGTTACCAAAATTGTTCCTACCAACAAAATTCACATCCATAGATTCATTGTTATTCTCAATCAAAGTAGACAAGGGCACATCATTAGGATCAGAAGAAACACTCTTATTAGCAAATAATTTCATAAGTTCATCCATCTTTCCACTCAAAATATTAATTTCTTCTATTGCATGCACCTTTTTAGTAGATCTTTTAGTATGCCATTGAGAATAATTAACCATAATATTATCTAGGAGTTTAGTAGCTTCTCCTAAAGTGATTTCAATAAAAGTGCCTCCCACGACCGAATCTAAAAGATTTCTAGAAGCAAAATTCAATCCGGCATAAAATTTTTGTATAATCATCCACAAATTCAAACCGTGAGTAGGGCAATTACGTATAATTAATTTCATTCTCTCCCAAGCTTGTGCAACATGTTCATGATCAAGTTGCTTAAAATTCATAATATCGTTTCTAAGAGAGATGATCTTAGCAGGAGGAAAATACTTAGATATAAAAGCATCTTTGCACTTGTTCCATGAATCAATACTATTTTTAGGCAAAGATGAAAAACCAAGCTTTAGCATGATCTCTAAGCGAAAAAGGAAATAGCTTCAATTTAACAATATCATTATCGACATCTTTCTTCTTTTGCATGTCACACAAATCAACGAAGCTATTAAGATGGGTAGGGGCATCTTCACTAGGAAGGACGGAAAACGGATCTTTCATGACAAGTTTCAGCAAAGCAGCATTAATTTCACAAGATTCAGCATCGGTAAGAGGAGCAATCGGAGTGTTAGGGAAATCATTATTATTGGTATTGGTGAAGTCACACAATTTAGTATTATCTCGAGCCATCGCGACAAACAAGCAAACTAACACACAAGCGAACAAAAGGAAAACGAGCAAAAAGAGGCAAATAGAGAAAGAGGGGGAGGATAGAGAGAGGGCGAATAAAACGGCAAGGGTGAAGTGGGGGAGAGGAAAATGAGAGGAAAATGGCAAATAATGTAATGCGGGAGATAGGGATTGTGATGGGTACTTGGTATGTTGACTTTTGTGCAGACTCCCCGGCAACGGCGCCAGAAATTCTTCTTGCTACCTCTTGAGCACTGCGTTGGATTTCCCCGAAGAGGAGAGGATGATGCAGCAAAGTAGCGTAAGTATGTCCCTCAGTTTTTGAGAACCAAGGTATCAATTCAGTAGGAGGCCATGCACAAGTCCCTCGTACCTACACAAAAACAATAGGTCAACGCAACCAATGCGCTTAGGGGTTGTCAATCCCTTCATGGTCACTTACAAAAGTGAGATCTGATAGAGATGATAAATAATATTTTTGGTATTTTTGGTATAGAGATGCAAAGTAAAAAGTAAAAGCAAAGCAATAATAAAGTGATGGAGATTGATATGATGAGAAAGAGACCCGGGGGCCATAGGTTTCACTAGTGGCTTCTCTCAAGAGCATAAGTATTCTACGGTGGGTGAACAAATTACTGTTGAGCAATTGACAGAATTGAGCATAGTTATGAGAATATCTAGGTATGATCATGTATATAGGTATCACGTCCGAGACAAGTAGACCGACTCTTGCCTGCATCTACTACTATTACTCCACTCATCGACCGCTATCCAACATGCATCTAGAGTATTAAGTTAAAAATAGAGTAACGCCTTAAGCAAGATGGCATGATGTAGAGGGATAGTTTCATGCAATATGATAAAAAACCCATCTTGTTATCCTCGATGGCAACAATACAATACGTGCCTTGTTGCCCCTTCTGTCACTGGGAAAGGACACCGCAAGATCGAACCCAAAGCTAAGCACTTCTCCCATGGCAAGAAAAACCAATCTAGTAGGCCAAACCAAACTGATAATTCGAAGAGACTTGCAAAGACAACCAATCATACATAAAAGAATTCAGAGAAGATTCAAATATTATTCATAGATAGACTTGATCATAAACCCACAATTCATCGGTCTCAACAAACACACCGCAAAAAGAAGATTACATCAAATAGATCTCCACGAGAGAGGGGGAGAACATTGTATTGAGATCCAAAAGAGAGAAGAAGCCATCTAGCTACTAACTATGGACCCGTAGGTCTGAAGTAAACTACTCACACTTCATCGGAGAGGCTTGGATGATGATGTAGAACCCCTCCGTGATTGATGCCCCCTCCGGTGGAGCTCCGGAACAGGCCCCAAGATGGGATCTCGTGGATACAAAACATTGCGGCGGTGGAATTAGGGTTTTGGCTCCGTCCCCAATCGTTTGGGGGTACGTGGATATATATAGGAGGAAGAAGTACGTCGGTGGAGCTTCGAGGGGCCCACGAGGCAGGGGGCGCACCCTAGGGGGGCGTCCTCCACCCTCGTGGCCGCCTCACGGCTTTATTGACAGAGGGTCCAAGTCTCCTGGATCTTATCTGATGAGAAAATCACGTTTCCGAAGGTTTCATTCCGTTTGGACTCCGTTTGATATTCTATTTCTCCGAAACACTGAAATAGGCAAAAACCAGCAATTCTGGCTGGGCCTCCGGTTAATAGGTTAGTCTACAAAATAATATAGAAGTGGAAAATAAAGCCTAATATAGTCCAAAACAGTAGATAATATAGCATGGAGCAATCAAAAATTATAGATACGTTGGAGACGTATCAGGCAGCAGCTAGGTCAGGAGACCCCGCGCGCCCCCGGTTCAGGTACTAATGGACCTCATGGATAAGATGACGGCTCTGTTGACTACTGTGGTTGAGCCGGCGGATAAGGCTCAGTATGACGCGAAGGTGGCACGACTACCTGAAGAGGTGGCACAAGCGAAGGAAAATTTAGCAGCAGAAGATGTCAGGATGGCTGCGGAGCGGGCGGCTTTGGATGCTCGTGCTCGACAGCTTCAGGCGGAGACTTTCTGGCTCTCGGTGGATCTGAACGCGTCTAACGAGGTCATGAGGAGAAGACACCAGAAAACTCAGTCACGTCTGCCTCTATCTTACGATCCTAGAAACATTTTCCACACATCCGGGGCCGGTACCAGCAACCCGCCGGAGGCAAACCGGTTCACAACACCCGAGACGGGGGCACCAGTTTAGCCGAGGGCTATGGAACCACCCCGTGTGAATACTGCTCCGCCTCATTACACACCAGTACCACCGTGTCACTTATCTAACCCTTTGGAGAATTTAATTGCTGCGTCGGCTCGTCTGGCGGCTGTCCCAATGGAAGGCGACTCTCCAACGGCGATCGAAACACGAAGGGTCAGAGAACTTCTTCAGACAGTCCTGGCATAGCAGGATGCGTACTCTTATAGTCGAGACAGAATCCACTCAACCCCTCGCCCAAGCCGGAGCCCGAGCTATAGCAGGCATATCGACTCAGCGGCTATGTCAAGCAATGCCCAACGCCGTAACCAACCGCGCAGGCATGACCCGACACAGGATGGAGCCTTTAACTTGGTGGATCAGGAGAGGATCCGTCAGGAGGCCGAGCGGGTGGTTCAACTGGCAGCTGAGCAGGTGGCTTATCAGGCTTTTCCAGTTTATCCAACAGCCTCTGTTGAGGTAGGAGTGGCCACAAGGACAGGAGGTGTCCCTTGCGTGGTACCGGCTCTACATAATGAGCGCTTGCCAAAAGATTTCAAGGGGCCTCGTAAAGTGCCTAATTACACGACTGACTTGCAGCCTGGGGCATGGATTGAAAGTTATGAGATGGCGATGGAGCTATTGGAGGTCAGCGATGCAACAATGGCTAAATATTTCACTATGATGTTGGATGGAATAGCTCGCACTTGGTTGAAAGGGTTGCCATCCAACTCCATCGGCTCATGGGCGGAGTTAAAAGCCTGGTTCATTCAGAACTTCAAGGACACATGTAAGCAACCTATGTCAATCGTGGACCCGACTAACTGTAAGCAAGAGGAAGGTGAGTCCATGACCCATTGGGTGCGTCGGGTCAAGGAGATAATACATTCATCCAATAAGATGGATGCCGACTCTGCGGTCTTAATGTTGGAGAAAAATGCCCGTTTTGAACCTCTGAAGCAGAAGCTGGGGCGGCTCAAGCGTGATTGTCATGACATGGGCCAGTTGATGGCGGCTCTTGTCAAATATGCTGATTCAGATAGTACCAAGGATCCCGCGTCTGATGAAGAGAAGGCAGGGAAGGGAAAAAAGAACGGCAATGCCAAGGGTCACCAGCATAACCCGACGAATCAAGGAGGTAATAAATGTAAGGCTAACGAGTTTGTGGCTAATGCCAGTACACAGCGCAACAACCAACGGTGCAAGGGGAGGCCACCTCCTCGGTCAGGCGGGTCAGGTCCCACCCTTGAGCAACTACTGAATGAACCATGTCTGAGACACGGCACCCGGGAGAAGCCAGCTACCCATCTATCGAAGGAAAGTACGATCATGAAGGTGTTTAAAAATTCCAACATGTTCGATGGTAACCACGGACCTGGCGGTGGTTCAGGCGGCGATGGCTTTCATGGCCCGGGCGCCGGCTCAGGCGGAGGCAGTTTTCAATGCCAGGGCCATCCGGGTAACCAAGGTGGTTATAATTAGCAATCCGGCCAAAGTAATCAGCAGCAACAACAGCAGCAGTCCGGGTATCAGAGTAACCCGAAATAGCTGAACAGTGGGCAGTACCACGTATTTACCACTAGTTTGTGCAAGAGGGACCAGAAACTTCATAAGAGGGCTGTAAACGCTGTTGAGTCGGCGGTTCCATGTTATTTGAGATGGTCAGAACAACCTATTGTGTGGAGTAGGGAGGATCACCCCCCGGGTTGATAATCCGGGTCACTTGGCTTTGGTGGTGGCGCCTCAGGTTGGTGGATATAAGTTTACTAAGGTGCTCATGGACGGAGGCAGTAGCATCAACATCCTCTATTATGAGACGTTTCGTCGCATGGGGTTGACTGACAAGAGTTTTAAACAATCCAACACTATTTTTCATGGTGTTGTACCTCATAAGTCGGCATACCCAGTTGGTAAGATTGAGCTAGAAGTAGCCTTTGGGGATGAATACGATTCTAGGGCTGAGAAGTTAACTTTTGAAGTGGTTAAGATAGAAAGCCCATATCATGCCCTGTTTGGATGGCCGGCTTATGCCAAGTTCATGGCTCGGCCGTGTTATGTATATCTGCAGCTCAAGATGCCGTGTTATAAAGGCACCATCACAGTACATGGAAGCCTGAAAATAGCCCTGGAATGTGAAGAAGGTGATGCTTCTTATGCCGAGTCTGTTTGTGCAACAAAGGAATTAAAGTTTCATAAAGATAATTTGACCCGGCACACATGACGTCTTTGAGGAAGCCAACTACGGAGCATGAACCGGTGTTGAAATTCAAATCAGCTGATGACACCAAGATGGTTGATTTTGTGCCTGGAACTCATCCAAACAGTTCATTATCAGTGCTAACTTGGATCCAAAATAGGAAAGCGCGCTCATCGAGTTCATCCGTGAGAACCGGGACATCTTTGCATGGAAGCCTTCTGACATGCCGGGTGTCCCGAGAGAACTCGCTCAGCACACTCTCAATATTGATCCGAAATTTAAGCCGGTCAAGCAGTTTCTTTGACGGTTTAACGAGGAAAGGCGCAAGGCAATTGGAGAAGAGGTGGCCCGGCTCTTAGCGGCCGGGTTCATTGTTGAAGTTTTTCACCTAGAGTGGTTGGCTAACCCGGTGGTTGTACTAAAAAATAATGGCACCTGGCGTATGTGTGTGGATTACACCAATTTAAACAAGGCTTGTTCGGCTGACCCTTTTGCTCTCCCTCGTATTGATCAGATCATTGATGCTACGACAGGTTGCGAGCATTTGAGTTTTTTGGATGCCTATTCGGGTTATCATCAGATCAAGATGGCAGTTAAGGACCAGGAGAAGACAACTTTCGTCACTCCATTTGGAGCCTTCTGCTATGTGTCTATGCCTTTTGGGCTTAATTTCCTTCACAATCAGATTAGGCATAAAGTTCATGCTTATGTGGATGATATAGTGGTGAAATCCAGAGAGAAGGAAACCTTGGTAACTGATCTGAAGGAGACCTTTGATAACCTCTGGGTCTACAAGATGATGCTTAACCCGGCCAAGTGTGTTTTTGGAGTCCCAGCTGGCAAACTCTTGGGTTTTTGGTGTCTAACAGAGGTATTGAGGCTAACCCAGAGAAAATTAAAGCAATTACATCTTTGGCTAAACCAGCGTGCATCAATGACGTTCAGCGGTTGGCGGGTCGCGTGGCAGCCTTACTTGAACATGATCTGTTCTATAGGCTCATACCGCTGCATCCTTTACCAATAAGGAGGCAAACACTCAAGCGCTGGTTGACTTCATTAATGACTTGACAGAGTTGCAGATGCCAGAGGAGAAACCAGACAACACATATTGGATGATTCACTTTGATGGGTTCAGACAATTGGAAGGCTCGGGGGCTGGAGTTGTTCCAACTTCTCCTCGAGGTGACAAATTTCGTTATGAGTTACGATTGATGTTTCCTTGCACTAACAATGCAGTTGAGTACGAAGCCTTGCTTCATGGTCTTCGAATGGCTAAGGAAATGAGTTTAAGCCGGGTACGGTGCCTAGGCGACTCAGATCTAGTGGCTCAACAAGTGTCAGGCAAGTGGGATTCTAAGGATCCTCTTATGACGGCTTATCGCCACGAGGTCGACGCTGTTGCGGGGCATTTTAAGGGTTATCAAGTGGAACACATTGACTGCAGGAAGAACGAAGCGGCTGATGCCTTAAGCCGGTTGGGATCTCAGCATAAGCCGGTGCCACCTAACACCTTTTTAGATGTTTTACATAACCCGTCTGTTAAGTTGCCTATAGAGGAAGATTTGGCCATTCCTGACCCGGAGGCACAGTTGGTGGCGGCTCTTCATGTCATTCCAGATTGGACAGTACCGTTCTTGGCTTACATGACCCGAGGCGAGTTGCCAAAGGACAAGACCCTGGGCCGACAGATAACCCGGCGGTCCAAGTCAATGACAATTTCTGACGGTGAGTTGTATCATCGCAGCATCACTGGGGCGTTTCAACGATGTGTCTCTCCTAAAGAAGGTCAAGAGATTCTTCATGAGATCCATGAGGGAGATTGTGGTCATCATGCCAGCTCAAAATCTTTAGTGGCTAAAGCTTTTCGTCATGGCTTTTACTGGTTAACGGCTCACGTTGATGCAAAGGATCTGGTCAGTAGGTGTGATGGATGTCAAAAGTTCGCACGACGAGCACACGTACCGGCTTAACAACTGCGGATGATTCCAATCACTTGGCCGTTTGCAGTTTGGGGGCTTGATATGGTTGGACCTTTCAAAAGATCCAAAGATAAAAAGACACATCTTTTGGTGCCAGTTGACAAATTCACAAAATGGGTTGAGGCAGAGCCAGTGAGCAAGTGTGATGCAGCCATGGCGGTTCAGTTCATGAAAAAGGTGATTTTTCACTTTGGTTTTCCACGCAGCATTATAACTGACAATGGCACTAATTTATCCCAAGGTGCTATGGAGGAGTTTTGTCAACGTGAGCATATCCGGCTTGATGTTTCTTCAGTAGCTCACCCTCAATCTAATGGTCAAGTTGAGAGAGCAAATCAGGAAATTTTAAAAGGTGTCAAGCCCCGGCTTATGGTTCCTTTACAACGAACACCAGGTTGTTGGGTAGAGGAGTTACCTTTGGTGCTATGGAGTATCAATACCACTCCTAACAAGTCTACAGGTTATACACCTTTCTTCATGGTTTATGGAGCAGAAGCAGTCCTGCCTAGTGACATCCGTCATGACTCGCCCCGCGTGGCGGCTTACGTTGAAGCTAATAATGAACAAGCCCGACAGGATGTACTTGACTTGTTAGATGAGGTACGAGATTTGGCAGCAGCCCGATCAACAATTTATCAACAAGACATGCGCCGTTATCACAGCCGCCGGGTTAAAACTAGAACCTTTCAAGAAGGCGACTTGGTGCTCTGCCTCATCCAGGATCAGTCCGACGCACACGAGCTATCCCCACCTTGGGAAGGGCCCTTTGTGGTCAGTAAGAACTTAAACAACGGGTCATATTACCTTATTGACGTTTGAGAGCACACCGACTCATGTAAGTCGGAGGAGGAGACCCGCCGGCCGTGGAATATTGCCCAGCTTCGGCCATACTACACCTGAGCCACCGACTCTCGTCATGTACATACTTTGACGTTGTATATATTATGATAAGTAATAAAGCAGGACCTCTGTCCTTTTCCTCTTCAATGATCATATATCTTTACTATTTTCATTATTTAAATGACTATTAAGGGCCCGATCGTATCCGAATCTAGCTTAACCCTTTGGGTCCGGCTCAGGATCGTATTCGAATCTAGCCATAAACTTTATGGTCACTAGGGGGCTTCCTGTTCAAACATAGGTCGTATTCGAACTAAAGAGAACATAGCTGTCATAACCCTCTTGATCGGCTCAAAGCCAAACTCAATAGAGGGCTTCTTGATCGTATCCAAATCCAGGGTCGTTAAAAACCTCTCAAGGTCATTTGGGGGCTTCCTGTTCAAACATAGGTCGTATTCGAACCAAAGAGAACATAGCTGTCGGTACCCTCTTGATCAGCGCAACACCAAAGCCATTGGGGGCTATATGATCGTATTCGAATCTTAGCATTAACCCCTTTGGTCCGGTTTACTGATCGTATTCGAATAAGAAGCCTCCGGTTTTTAAATGTTTTGATTTACATTGTCTGAGGCCTAGTGTTTTGTCTTACTATTTTTTATCATCTCAAATCTAACTGTCAGTATGGTTTCAAATTAAACCGGCTCAGTTATTTGACAATGAGTTGCCAAGGCATAACAGTCATCAGACATATGGAAGTATTGACTTCTACAAAAGATTGGGTTATCAACCTCATCATCCGGGTCATGTAAATCGACAGTCCAGGTTCAAAGAACACATGAATGACAGTGTCATTCATGAACAAGTTTCTCTATGTTTTTTCGTTAATCAAAGGTTTTTTCAGCCTTGTTTATCTTACATCTGGTTCTGTTTTTTCCACTATGATAATTTCATAGTCATATATCGGGTGTTTTTGACCCGTCCGGTGCTAAACCGCTAGGGCAGTTTTTTCATCTTTTACAGGAAGAGAGTTAAACATTACAGATGTAACCACGGATGTAACACACACACACACACACACACACACACACACACACACATATATATATATATATATATATATATATATTGACATCATGGGTAAAGAGTCATATGCAACATCTTATGCATGATGGCATAGGCAAAATATGCAGTTTTCAAACTAACCTATTACAAGGCATTGAGAGCCCAAAAGGTTAGACTGTTTTTTCTCTCCTAAGTAGGTCTTAAGCTAAAAGCTGGATTGTTCAGATGGTTATGACTCCCCCCTGGCCGGCTCACCTCCCTCCACTGGTTGGAAGCTGGGATTGGACCAGTCAAAGCCGTTCAGAGCAATGAACTCAGCCTCATCATCAATTAGGCCGGCCGGGTCAATTTCTGGGGCAAAAGTGTGTTGACGAACCGGCGGGATAAGATCCGTCACTTTATAAGAGGGAGTCGCCATCTTCTTATTCTCCATATCAAAACCCGACTGATATTTGTCGATGTTTGTCTCCTCTCCAAGAATGGTAGCTTGAGGACGAACTCCCCTCACACAGGCAATAAAGTCATCTTGCTCAAATGGAGTCCCGTCTTCCTTCACGGTAGGGTACCCCTTAGCCACGTCCACCGGGTATAAATCCGGTACCCAGGCTTTGGAGCGGCTCAGGGTAGTCAGGGCTCCGGCTCTGGCACATGATCGTTTTACCTCTTGAAACCTGACGGGTAAGATCGATAACTTCTTCAAGACATCACTCAAACGGTTGGGTCCTTGGTTGGCAAGGGAAATAGTAGCAAGTGCTCCTTGAGCGCCAGTATACAATTGGTCCACCATGGTATAAACCGCCTTCAGTTTTGTCACACTGTCTTGGCTCAGATTTTTGCTTCGTGGACCTGCGAGTGTTTTTTAACAAAGGCTTAGCAGACGGCTTATATTCCTGGTCAAAATAAAGTATAAGTGATTAATACAAATGACTTACCGAAGATGGCGGAGACCATTTGAGACACACGGTTTTTTAAACTGGTGAGCTCCGTGGTAACCTCCTCAAGAGCCGCCTCTGCTGTGTCGGCACGTTGTATCAGCAAGGTCTTCGCATCGGCCCAGGATTTCTTCTTCTCAGTCAAACTGGTCTTCAATTTTTCAGTCTCAGAGAGACTCAATTGAAGTTTGGAATTAGCAGTCTTTATCTCTGCTTCCTGATCTGCCAGCTGGGTCTTTGCATCCGTCAATTGAGAGCCCAATATCAGTTAGGGAGGTCTACAAGCAGGCACATGTGTGTCAAGATTTAACTAAAGATTATAATGATTGAAGTCCCAAGTGCTTTGCAAACGCAATACCACTTGGCACTTGGGGGCTAATGTCTGCCAAAGCAATTGTTATGCAAAATGACTCTTCTATGCTTCAAGTCCCAAGTGTTTTACAAAATAATAACGCTTGGCACTTGGGGGCTAATGCATGACATTTAGAAAGTTTTCAAGTTGAGCCGGATCACACTACTTATTTGGACTGACCCAAGACAGTTATGAAGTTAAGCCCCGACTTATTTATGATAAATTGAGCCGGCCCTTGGGGACTACAGGTGCAATTTTATACTAATCTGTTGGACTTAGGAAAAATCTAAAGACAAGGTATCAACCTATATCATAAGTTTATAGATCATTCAGGTTCATCATAATCTGAAGACTTGGAGGCTGGTAGAGTATATATAAACCAGAGTACATACCTCATATTTCAGTTGCAATTGCTTGACCATCTCAATTTCCGAGTCACGATTGGAATGCACATGACTGAGATAGCCGGATAGCACGTCACTAACATTCAGGTGAGCATAGTGAGAGATATCAAACTGTACTTTCCGCCTCTCCAAGGCCTCCTATTTGTCAGAATGCCTGGCTAGCGCAGTCGGATTACCCGGCGCAACAAATCTGCTGCCAGTAATCAGAACGTCATGGTCAGAAGATGCTGGCGGGTTAGCTGAACTGGACGGTCTGACGGTGGATGGATCGACAATGGTATCGTCAGCTGACGGCTCAGGAGGGTCCAATTGAGCATGGACAGACGGATCTTCTGGCGCTTCAGATTGAGCGGGAGGAGTTTATGTTACTGGTTCAGGTGCAGAATTTTTTGGGTCTTCTGCCGGTTTAATCACCTTGGCTTTCTTGGACTTCGCTTGACCACTAAGAAAGATTTTTTGAGACAGTTAGTATAATGATGTAGTTTTAAAAGATGCAGAGGAAAGATGATTTTCCTTACCCAGGGGCGGTCTGGAAAGCCGGAAATTGAATCTGGGATGAGTCGCCAGAAGAGCGAGAAACCTCCTGCAAAGGTAAAATAAAGTTAGTGATGCAAGGGAATAGATCCATTAATGGAAGCAAAAGACAAAGATGAAAGAAACCTCATTCTGGCGTTTTCGAGGGGTTTGTTGTAAATCGGAAGGCGGTTCATCGTCGTCATTAGTCCGGTCCTGACGGCGGCTCTCATGTTGCTGCTTTTTCAAAAGAAAATGAGGGCCTAGATAAGCCAAAGGGTGCGAAAACCTTACTTTCCAGGTTACCAGTCGAAGTTTCTGTCTTGGCAAAGGGGTTGAGTCAGAGGAAATAGTTACCTCTTCTTCCACGGCCTGGCTGGCCCCCGTGTCGTCCTGGCAATAGTCAGTGTCAATAAGGTAGTTAAAAAATTGGCCAAGGGAGTCAAGGGCTACCTCCGACTCAGAAGCATCATCCAGGTGGAATAAGTCAGATGCAGTCTTCTTCTTCTTGGGATTCCGGGTCATTCTCCTGGCGGCTATGGCAGCGACTCTAGCCTTCTTGGCAGCTTCATGATCATACTTGGCCTTCCAGAAGTCAGATCTGGCCTGTAAACAAGTACAGGTTAAAAGGCCATGCAAGTATTTAAACTACTAAGGAAAACACACACAAAAAAGAAAGGTCAGGGGTTTTCACCTCTGGTTCCGGGTTAAGTTTGCAGAAGGGGTTTAACCGAACCTTACTGTAGTCCTCGTATTTGCCGTTCACAAGGATGGTTGACATTGCGACAATGTCTTCCTTAGTCAATTGAATAGAGCTATAACGCAGAGAGTCATCTAGGCCTCTGCCATACTCATACATTAACTTGGATCGGCGGCTTAGAGGGATGACCTGCCATGCGATCCAGCAATGGATCTGGTCAACTCCAGTTAAGCCATTCCCCAATAAAGCTTGAATCCTTTTAATAGATGGAATAAGCTTTTTGCATTCAGCAGCAGTAAGCTTATCAGGGAGCACAAACTTGGAATCCAGACGCTCCGCGCGATAACCCGATAGTGGTTTTTCATTGGCTGGAGACATATCTTGGTAGTAGAACATGGTCTGATTCCAATCTTTGGGATGGCTCGGTAAGACTATTAAGGGAAAGACGATGCCCTGTCGGCGCTGAATTGAGATTCCACCAAGCTCCAAACTAAGGCCGTTGGTGCATTCGTTCTGGCGGTTCAGATAAAAGTATTCCCTGAAGAGTTCCACGGTCGGTTCTTCTTGAAGATATACCTCACAAAGAACTTGAAAATTGTAGATATTGGATATAGAGTTGGGTCCAATGCCTTGTGGACAAAGATTGAAAAAATGCAGAACGTCTCAGAAGAACTTTGAGCCGGGAGGTGAGAAGCCCCGGTTCATGTGATCAGTGAAAATGATAACTTCACCGTCTTTGGGCTGAGGCCGTTCTTCATCCGGGTCAGGAGCACGATAAGACATAACGTTTTTCTCTGGCAAAAATCCAATGGTGACAAATTCTTTCAAGGTATCCTCAGTAACTATGGAAGGCACCCAGTTGCAGACAGTTGGCGCCTTTGACGGCATGATGAAGAAAGGGCAAGCTGAAAAGAAAGTAATTTTTCAGTTCAATTTATTGGTGGAGGTATAGGTTCATGATTATAGTACACACGAGTAATGACGGCTTAAGAAAGGCCTAATGAGATATAAAGGAAAAGTGAGCCAACATTATAAGCCGCCATGACTAAAGATATTTGAAGGATGCCAGAAACAGAATTGGCTAAAGTGTTGAGACAAACAAGTTTCCTAAGCTTTTGCTATTATTCTGGATCAAAATGGTTGAGAAACGAAAAATAAATTTAGACCTAAAAAACGAGCGCAGAGGAGTTCGTCAGCTCTAAAGAGGCATTTCTATAAGAAAAAGGGATCTACTAGTATAAAAAATGGACGCAAAACAACTATCGCACGAGTTATGTGTTCCTTTTTGGATCGGAAGAGGCTGTGGAGGAGGAACTATGAAGAAACTGTGTTGAACTATGAAGAACACACAGAAACCTAGAAACCCTAATGCAGATCTGAGGAGTAGGAAGGTGAATACTTACAGCCATGGATCTTCTGCGGAGGGTCGCCGCCGTTCTTTGGATCGATTCAGGTTGATGCAGCGGTCAAGGTCGAGGAAGACGAGGTGCTCTGCGACGGTGGCGGAGCTCGAGCGGTAGTAGGGTTGCGAGAGGAAGAAGATGAAGAAAGGGAAGAGTGAGGAAAGACCTGGTCGTGCCTATTTATAAGGGGATACGTGAACATGCAGGCAAAAAAATCGAGGAAGACCCAAATAATGATTATCCAGCTAAATGTACACCTCGATTCTCGAAAGACATTTAAGGATAAAGATCTGTTGGAGATGACGTCATAGCAGGCTTTCATATTTTTGGAAGATGATGTCATGGCGGGTTACAAAGCTTTTACAGACAAAGGAAGATGGATTTCGTCTAAATGTTGAAGGTTGACAAGAACAAGGTTCAAATCAACCTGGGGCCTAATGTTGGGAATATAACTTTCAGGTATGACCTGCCCAGGAGTGGTCGGGTCAACCCTAATGGCGGATTGTTAAGAGAAGCCTAGTAATATTCAAGGTGATAGCTTATTAAGAATTGTAGAAGGCCTAAGCCCAGAGGCGGCTTAAGGCCCAATATTGTAAACCGCCATATGTAAAGAAAGACTTGTAAAGAAAGGCATATAAAAGAAGTCACCAAGCCGGACACGTTTTATGAGACGTCCGGGACTCTGTAGGCCGCCAGGCGTCAACTCATGTATATAAGGGGATGACCCGGCGGCGGCTTAGGACAAGAAACAACAGATCAATAGCCAAGCTAGCGGATTCGCTCCTTGGTCATCGAAACCTAGCGATACAACATTAACTGGACTAGACCTTACCTTCACCGTAAGGGGCCGAACCAGTATAAACCTCTCGTGTCCTTTGTCCCGATTAACCCCTTTAAGCTTCCTAGTTGCGATGGCCCTACGACCAAGTCCTTTCGCTAGGACATCTGCTGTGACAATTCCACGACAGGTCTAGCAATTCTAGCAGCTTCATCACAAAAGTAAATAACATGCCCATCAATATTATCTTCCAAGAGATCTTTAACCATAGCAATACTAGGTTCAACTTTAATTTTCTCAGAGGGTGTAGGTGTTCTATTATTACTCTTATGAACCACGGTTGAAGCTTTAGCATGATCCTTTATTCTAACATGGAAAGGTGGTTTCTCAATATAAGCAGTAGGAACAACATAATCATTATACGTGATAGTCTTTTCTTCAACTTTAATAGGTGCAACTACTTTTACTTCAATGGGAGGATTATATTTAAACCACTTCTTCTTAGGGAGATCAACATGAGTAGCAAAGGATTCATAGAAAGAGGCTACTATCTTAGAGTCAAGTCCATAGTTAGTGCTAAATTCACGGAAAGCATCGGTATCCATTAGAGATTTAACACAATCAAACTTAGGTGTCATACCTGACTCCTTACCTTCGTCGAGATCCCAATCTTCAGAGTTGCGTTTAATTCTTTCCAATAAATCCCATTTGAATTCAATAGTCTTCATCATAAAAGAACCAATACAAGAAGTATCAAGCATGGAGCGATTATCGAGAGAAAGTCAGGCATAAAAATTTTGAATAATAATTTCCCTTGAGAGCTCATGATTGGGGCATGAATATAACATTGACTTAAGCCTCCCCAAGCTTGAGTGATGATTTCTCCTTCGCGTGTCCAATATATATATATATATATATATATATATATATATATATATATAAAATTACGATCATGATGAACAAGATGCATATGATAAAACTTCTGATGAAATTCCAATTTCAATCAGTTGTAGTTCCATGATCCCATATCATCACATAGCCTAAACCATGTCAATGCATCTCCCTTCAAAGATAAAGGGAAGACCTTCTTCTTGATAACATCCTTGGGCATACCTACAAGCTTAAATAATCCACAAACTTCAACCACATAGATTAGGTGCAAATCGGGATGCAATGTTCCATCACTTGTGAAGGGATTAGCTAGCAGTTTCTCTATCATACCCAAAGGAATTTCAAAGTAAACATTCTCAGTAGGTTCAGTAGGTTGAGGAGCAACTCTTTGCTCTACTGGTCGGGGTGAAGATACCCTGAACAAGCCCCTCAAAGGATTATGTTCCATAGTAACAAGTGACAATAAATTTCAGCACACTATATAAATTTTTCCTTACCAAATTCCACCTACCAAAGGCGCTTCACTCCCCGGCAAAGGCGCTAGAAAAGAGTCTTGATGACCCACAATTATAGGGGATCTATCGTAGTCCTTTCTATAAGTAAGAGTGTCGAACCCAATGAGGAGCAGAAGGAAATGATAATTAGTTTTCAGTAAGGTATTCTCTGCAAGCACTGAAATTATCGGTAACAGGTAGTTTTGTGATAAGGTAATTTGTAACGGGCAACAAGTAATAAAAGTAATTAAAGTGCAGCAAGATGTCCCAATCCTTTTTGTAGCAAAGGACAAGCCTATACAAACTCTTATATAAAGGAAAACGCTCCCGAGGACACATGGGAATTATCTTCAAGCTAGTTTTCATCACGTTCATATGATTCGCGTTCGGTACTTTGATAATTTGATATGTGGGTGGACTGGTGCTTGGGTACTGCCCTTCCTTGGACAAGAATCCCACTTATGATTAACCCCTCTTGCAAGCATCCGCAACTACAAAAGAATTATTAAGGTAAACCTAACCATAGCATGAAACATATGGATCCAAATCAGCCCCTTACGAAGCAACGCATAAACTAGGGTTTAAGCTTCTGTCACTCTAGCAACCCATCATCTACTTATTACTTCCCAATGTCTTCCTCTAGGCCCAAACAATGGTGAAGTGTCATGTAGTCGACGTTCACATGACACCACTAGAGGAGAGACAACATACATCTCATCGAAATATCGAACGAATACCAAATTCACATGACTACTTATAGCAAGACTTCTCCCATGTCCTCAGGAACAAACATAACTACTCACAAATCATATTCATTTTCATAATCAGAGGGGTATTAATGTGCATAAAGGATCTGAACATATGATCCTCCACCAAATAAACCAACTAGCATCAACTACAAGGAGTTATCAACATTACTAGCAACCCACAGGTACCAATCTGAGGTTTTGAGACAAAGATTAGATACAAGAGATGAACTAGAGTTTGAGATGAGATGGTGCTGGTGAAGATGTTGATGGAGATTAACCCCCTCCCGATGAGAGGATCGATGGTGATGATGATGGTGATGATTTCCCCCTCCCGGAGGGAAGTTTCCCCAGCAGAACAGCTCCGTCGGAGCCCTAAATTGGTTCCGCGTCGTGGCAGCGGAGTTTCGTCCTGAAAGCTTGCTTATGATTTTTTTCTAGGGCAAAAGACCTCATATAGCAGAAGATGGGCACCGGAGGCCTGCCAGGGGGCCCACGAGGCAGGGGGCACGCCCCCACCCTCGTGGATGGTGGGTGGCCCCCCTCTGGTACTTCCTTGGCCCAATATTTTTTATATATTTTGAAATGTGCTCCCGTGAAGCTTCAGGACTTTTGGAGTTGTGCAGAATAAGTCTCTAATATTTGCTCCTTTTCCAGCCCAGAATTCCAGCTGCTGGCATTCCCCCTCTTCATGTAAACCTTGTAAAATAAGATAGAATAGGCATAAGTATTGTGACATAATGGGTAATAACAACCCATAATGCAATAAATATCGATATAAAAGCATGATGAAAAATGGAAGTATCAGATGGCCTAGTCTACGGTGCCAGATGTCGCCATCGGAGACAATGGTGGTGAAGGCGGTGCGCCATGCCTTGTTATTGCTGATAAAAGGGTAGAGGTCACCAAAGCTAGCAGAGATCAGGATGACGTGTGAAGGTCCTTCACAAGAAAACCAAAGGGCTATAATTCAACTGAGCAAGAGTTATCTTTGATAAATTTACAAACATAGATAAGACTAGTGGTGACATGAGGAGAAAATAGAACATCACGCAAGTGGAAATTAGAGAGGTTGGTGGAACCAGTAGCGTGAATAGGAAGATGGGATCCATTGCCTACAATAATGCTCGATAAATTATGCTTTGAAGGAGAACTCAAGAAGGTAAGGTTACCAGGGTTGTCGGTCACGTGGTTGGAGGCACCGCTATCAAGGTACCACTCGTTGGAGGTGGAGGCAGAGTTGGGGAAGCCTTGAGCACTGCAGGAGGTGTGAAGCATGGCGAGATGATCCCAGGATATGGTGGCTGATATGGTGGTGGAGACGGGCGGCCTGAGTGGTGCATGGGGTATGCATGAGCGTGAGAGCCCGGGCACGAATGAAGGACCCCCACGGAGTTAGGCAGAACCCAACCAGGACAGGGAGGCGGGATGGCCATACCGTAGGGGGGCAAACAAGCCGACGTATGGGTTGAGGGGTGCGGCATGTCCTACCTCTTGAGCATGCGTTGGTTTTCCCTTGAAGAGGAAAGGGTCATGCAACAAAGTAGTGTAAGTATTTCCCTCAGTTTTTGAGAACCAATGTATCAATCCAGTAGGAGACTACACGCAAATCGCCTAGTACCTACACAAACAATCAAGAACCTTGCAACCAACGCGATAAAGGGGTTGTCAATCCCTTCAAGACCACTTGCAAAAGTGAGATCTGATAAAGATAATAAGATAAATATTTTTGTTGTATAGATTGGAAAATAAAGATTGCAAAATAAAGAGTAAACTAGAATTATAGATTGGAAACTTATATGATGTAAAGTAAACCCGGGGGGCCATAGGTTTCACAAGTGGCTTCTCTCATGATAGCATATATTACGGTGGGTGAACAAATTACTGCCGAGCAATTGATAGAAAAGCACGTAGTTATCATGATATCTAAGGCAATTATCATGAATATAGGCATCACGTCCGTGTCAAGTAGACCGAAACGATTCTGCATCTACTACTATTACTCCACACATCGACCGCTATCCAGCATGCATCTAGTGTATTAAGTTCATAAGAACAGAGTAACGGATTAGGCAAGATGACATGATGTAGAGGGATAAACTCAAGCAATATGATATAAACCCCATATTTTTATCCTCGAGGGAAACAATACAATACGTGCCTTGCTGCCCTGCTATCACTGGGAAAGGACACCGCAAGACTGAACCCAAAGCTAAGCACTTCTCCCATTGCAAGAAAGATCAATCTAGTAGGCCAAACTAAACCGATAATTCGAAGAGACTTGCAAAGATATCAAATCATGCATATAAGAATTCAGACAAGAACCAAATAATATTCATAGATAATCAAATTCATAAACCCACAGTTCATCGGATCTCGGCAAACACACTGCAAAAGAGTATTACAATGAATAGATCTCCAAGAACATTGAGGAGAACTTTGTATTGAGAACCAAAGATAGAGAAGAAGCCATCTAGCTAATAACTGTGGACCCGAAGGTCTGTGGTAAACTACTCACACATCATCGGAAAGGCTATGGTGTTGATGTAGAAGCCCTCCGTGAACTAATCCCCCTTCGGTAGATCGCCGGAAAAGGTCCCCAGATGGGATCTCACGGGTATAGAAGGTTGCTGTGGTGGAAAAGTGGTTTCGTGGCTCTCCTTGATGTTTTTAGGGTACATGATTATATATAGGCGAAAGAAGTACATCGGTGGAGCTACGTGGGGCCCACGAGGGTGGGCTGCGCCCCCTGCCTCGTGGAAGCTTCGCAGACTTCCAGACCTGTACTCCAAGTCTCCTGGGTTGCGTTTGTTCCAAGAAAGATCCTCACGAAGGTTTCGTTCCATTTGGATTCCGTTTGATATTCCTTTTCTGCCAAAAACACCGAAATAGGAAAAAAAACAATTTGCACAGGGTCTTCGGTTAATAGGTTAGTCCCAAAAATAATATAAAAGTTCATATTAAAGCCCATTAAACATCCAAAACAGATAATATAATAGCAAGGAACAATCAAAAATTATAGATACGTTGGAGACGTATCAGGCCACAGCCGCCCTAGTCACTGCGGGCCCGCCCGTGTCCGAGATTGTGATCACCCTCGTCACCCTAGCGAGAGGTTGGGCGGCGGCCCTGTTAAAGTCCGTGGCCCCGGTCAGGGACACGTTCCTGAGAGAGATCCACCCGATCACCCGGGCGTGGAGCAGAGCCGCCCGTGGGAGAGGAGCCAGAAGCGCCGCTGGAGCCACTGGGAAGAGCGCCGGTCATGTGCATCACCAGAATGGTGGTGCCGGACTTAGAGGAATGTTGCACGAGGTTCTCCTCGGCCAGCTTGACTCGTTAGAAGACAGCCTCAAAGGGTGGGAGGGGAACGGTGTCACCCAGCACGACCCAGATGGTGTCCAAGCGTTGGTCTAGGCCATGGAGAAACAGAGTGGTGAGGACGACCTCGGTCACCGCATGATCTATGTCCGTGAGGCCATCAGTGAGCAGCTTCTTGCGACGCGCATACTCATCCATAAAGAGATCTTCCTATTTAAGATAGCGATATTGGCGATTGATGATCATGTAGCGAGCGGCGCGATCTGCGAGGAAGTACTGTTGGATCCGAGTCCAGAAGGCGTGGATGGTGGTAGCGCTGATCACATGATCAACAATCGAGCCCGCGAGGGTGGAGTACATCCAGAGGAGAACATGGGCATCGAGCTCAAGATACTGGGAGTCGGCGTTGGGTGGTGGGGGATGCTGAATGAGGAAGGTGACGCCATGGCGGAGGAGGACCAGGAGGAAGAAGCTTTTCCACTTGCTGAATGAGGAACTTGACGTGGTTGGAGATGTTGTTGGGGAATGCAGTATTTTAAAAAAAATCCTACGAACATGCAAGATCTATCTAGGAGATGCATAGCAACGAGAGGGGAGAGTGTGTCTACATACCCTCGTAGACCGAAAGCGGAAGCGTTTAGTAACGCGGTTGATGTAGTCGAACGTCTTCGTGATCCAACCGATCCAAGTAACGCACGGCACCTCCGCGATCTGCACATGTTCAGCTCGGTGACATCCCTCAAATTCTTGATCTAGTTGAGGCCGAGGGAGAGATTCGTCAGCACGATGGCATGGTGACAGTGATGATGAAGTTACCGACGCAGGGCTTCGCCTAAGCACTACGACGATATGACCGAGGTGGAAAACTGTGGAGGGGGGCACCGCACACGGCTAAGACAAATCTTGGAGTGCCTTTGGGGTGCCCGCTACCCACGTATATAAAGGAGGGGGAAGAGGAGGCTAACCTAGGAGGGACGCGCCTATAGGGGAAGTCCAACTAGGATTCCCAATCCTAGTTGGAGTCCCCTTCCTTTTCCAAGAGGGGGGAGACGGAAGGAGTAGGAGAGGGAGAAGGAAAGAGAGGGGGCACCGCCCCTCCCTAGTCCAATTCGGACTTGCCATGGGGGCGGCGTGCAGCCTCCCCTTGAGGCCCTTCTCTCCTTTCCCGTATGGCCAATAAAGGCCCACAACTTCCCCCGGCGAATTCCCGTAACTCTTTGGTACTCCGAAAAATACCCGAATCACTCGGAACCTTTCCGATGTCCGAATATAGCCTTCCAATATATCGATCTTTACGTCTCGACCATTTCGAGACTCCTCGTCATGTCCGTGATTTCATCCGGGACTCTGAACAACCTTTGGTACATCAAATCACATAACTCATAATACATATCGTCACTGAATGTTAAGCGTGTGGACCCTACGGGTTCGAGAACTATGTAGACATGACCGAGACACATCTCAGGTCAATAAACAATAGCGGAACCTAGATGCTCATATTGGCTCCTACATATTCTACGAAGATCTTTATAGGTCAAACCGCATAACAACATACGTTGTTCCTTTGTCATCGGTATGTTACTTGCCCGAGATTTGATCATCGGTATCCTCATACCTAGTTCAATCTCGTTACTGGAAAGTCTCTTTACTCGTTCCGTAATGCATCATCCTGCAACCAACTCATTAATCACTTTGCTTGCAACGCTTATAGTGATGAGCATTACTGAGAGGGCCCAGAGATACCTCTCGGATACACGAAGTGATAAATCCTAATCACGATCTATGCCAACTCAACAAACACCATCGGAGACACCTATAGAGCATCTTTATAATGACCCAGTTACATTGTAACGTTTGATAGCACACAAGGTGTTCCTCCGGTATTCGGGAGTTATGAAGAAAGCAATAGCAATAAACTAAACGATCAAAGTGCTAAGTTGGCGAATACCGGAGGAACACTTAGTGTGCTATCAAACGTCACAACGTAACTGGGTGACTATAAAGATGATCTACAGGTGTCTATGATGGTGTTTGTTGAGTTGGCATAGATCGAGATTAGGATTTGTCACTCTGTGTATCGGAGAGGTATCTTTGGGCCCTCTCGGTAATGCACATCACAATAAGCCTTGCAAGCAAAGTGACTAATGAGTTAGTTACAGGATGTTGCATTACGAAACGAGTAAAGAGACTTACCAGTAACGAGATTGAACTAGGTGTTGAGATACCGACGATCGAATCTCGGGCAAGTAACATACTGATGACAAAGGGAACAACGTATGTTGTTATGCGGTTTGACCGATAAAGATCTTCATAGAATATGTAGGAACCAATATGAGCATCCAGGTACCGCTATTGGTTATTGACCGGAGATGAGTCTCGGTCATGTCTACATAGTTCTCGAACCCGTAAGGTGCGCACGCTTAACGTTCATTGACGATCGATATTATGAGTTTATGTGTTTTGATGTACCGAAGGTAGTTTGGAGTCCCGGATATGGTCACATACATGACGAGGAGTCTTGGAATGGTCGAGACATAAAGATCGATATATTGGAAGCCTATGTTTGGACATCGAAATGGTTCCGGGTGAGTTCGGGCATATACCGGAGTACCGGGAGGTTACCTGAACCCCCGGGAAGTATATGGGCCTTATTGGGCCATAGTGGGAGAGAGGGGAAGGCAGCCTAGGAGGGGGGGCCCCCCCAAGCCCAATCCGAATTGAGTGGGGGGGGGGCAGCCCCCCTTTCCTTCCCCTTCTCTCCCCCTTCCTTCCTCTCCTAATCCAACTAGGGAAAGGGGGGAATCCTACTCCTGGTGGGAATAGGACTCCCCTTGGGCGCGCCATAGAGGGGCCGGCCTCCCCCTCCTCCACTCCTTTATATACGGGGGAGGGGGGCACCCCATAGACACACAAGTTGATCTCTTAGCCATGTGCGGTGCTCCTTCCACAGATTTCCACCTCAGTCATATCGTTGTAGTGCTTAGGCAAAGACCTGCATCGATAACTTCATCATCACCGTCATCACGACGTCGTGCCGACGAAGCTCTCCCTCGACACTCAGCTGGATCTAGAGTTCGTGGGACGTCTCCGAGCTGAACGTGTCCAGATCACGGAGGTGCCGTACCTTTGGTGCTAGGATCGGTCGGATCGTGAAGACGTACGACTACATCAATCGCGTTGTCATAACGCTTCCGCTTACGGTCTACGAGAGTACGTGGATAACACTCTATCCCCTCTCGTTGCTATGCATCACCTAGATGCATCTTGCGTGTGTGTACAAATTTTTTGAGATTACTGCGTTCCCCAACAGTGGCATCCGAGCCAGGTCTATGCGTAGATGTTATATGCACGAGTATTACACAAAGGAGTTGTGGGCATGGGTATATACATATTGCTTGCCGTCACTAGTTGATTCTTGATTCAGCGGTATTGTTGGATGAAGCGGCTCAGACCGACATTACGCGTACGCTTACGCGAGACTGGTTCTACCGACATGCTTCGCACACAGGTGGCTGGTGGGTGTCAGTTTCTCCAACTTTAGTTGAATCAGATTCAATGAACAGGATTCTTTCTGAAGATCAAAAAGCAATCACTATGCCGCATTGTGGGTTTTGATATGTAGGTAAGAAAGGTTCTTGCTCAGCCCGTAGCAGCCACGTAAAACTTGGAACAACAAAGTAAAGGACGTCTAACTTGTTTTTGCAGGGCATGTTGTGATGTGATATGGTCAAGGCATGATGCTAAATTTTATTGTATGAGATTATCATGTTTTGTAATAGAGTTATCGGCAACTGGCAGGAGCCATGTAGTTGTCGCTTTATTGTATGAAATGCAATCGCCATGTAATTGCTTTACTTTATCACCAAGCGGTAGCGATAGTCGTAGAAGCAATAGTTGGCGAGACGACAACGATGCTTCCATGGAGATCATGGTGTCAACTTGGTGACGATGGTGATCATGATGGTGCTTTGGAGATGGAGATCAAAGGCACAAGATGATGATAGCCATATCATATCACTTATATTGATTGCATGTGATGTTTATCCTTTATGCATCTTATTTTTCTTAGTTCAGCGGTAGCATTATAAGATGATCTCCCACTAAATTTCAAGGTACAAGTGTACTTCCTGAGTATGCACCGTTGCTATAGTTCATCGTGCCGAGACACCACGTGATGATCAGGTGTGATAAGCTCTACGTTCACATACAACGGGTGCAAGCCAGTTTTGCACACGCAGAATACTCGGGTTAAACTTGACGAGCCTAGCATATGCAGATATGGCCTCGGAACACTAAGACTGAAAGGTTGAGCATGAATCATATAGTAGATATGATCAACATTGTGATGTTCACCATTGAAAACTACTCCATCTCACGTGATGATCGAACATGGTTTAGTTGATATGGATCATGTGATCACTTAGATGATTAGAGGGATGTCTATCTAAGTGGGAGTTCTTAAGTAATATGATTAATTGAACTTTAATTTACCATGAACTTATTACCTGATAGTATTCTGCATGTCCATGTTGTTGTAGATAGATGGCCCGTGTGATGACCACAAGTGTAGGGGATCTATCGTAGCTTTTCGATAAGTAAGAGTGTCGAACCCAACGAGGAGCAGAAGGAAATGATAAGCAGTTTTCAGTAAGGTATTCTCTGCAAGCACTAAAATTATCGGTAACAGATAGTTTTGTGATAAGGTAATTTGTAACGAGTAGCAATTAATAAAAGTAAATAAGGTGCAGGAAGATGGCCCAATCCTTTTTGTAGCAAAGGACAAGCCTGGACAAACTCTTATATGATGTAAAGTGCTCCCAAGGACACATGGGAATTATCGTCAAGCTAGTTTTCATCACGATCATATGATTCGCGTTCGGTACTTTGATAATCTGATATGTGGGTGGACCAGTGCTTGGGTACTGTCCTTACTTGGACAAGCATCCCACTTATGATTAACCCCTATTGCAAGCATCCGCAACTAGAACAGAAGTATTAAGGTAAACCTAACCATAGCATGAAACATATGGATCCAAATCAGCCCCTTACGAAGCAACGCATAAACTAGGGTTTAAGATTCTATCACTCTAGCAACCCATCATATACTTATTACTTCCCAATGCCTCCCTCTAGGCCCAAACAATGGTGAAGTGTCATGTAGTCGACGTTCACATGACACCACTAGAGGGATGACAACATTCATCTCATCAAAATATCGAACGAATACCAAATTCACATGACTACTAATGGTGAGACTTCTCCCATGTCCTCAGGAAAAAACGTAACTACTCAGAAAGCATATTCATGTTCATAATCAGAGGGGTATTAATATGCATAATGGATCTGAACATATGATCTTCCACCAAGTAAAACAACTAGCATCAACTACAAAGAGTAATCAATACTACTAGCAACCCACAGGTACCAATCTGAGGTTTGCATAAAAAGATTGGATACAAGAGATGAACTAGGGTTTGAGATGAGATGGTGCTGGTGAAGATGTTGATGGAGATTGACCCCCTCCCGATGAGAGGATCATTAGTGATGATGATGGTGATGATTTCCCCCTCCCGGAGAGAAGTTTCCCCGGCAGAACAGCTCCGCCAGAGCCCTAGATTGGTTCCGCCAAGGTTCCGCCTCATGGCGGCGGTCCCGAAAGCTTTCTTATTATTTTTTCCTCGACGAAAGACTCCATGTAGCAGAAGATGGGCATCGGAGGGCCACCAGGGGGCCCATGAGGCAGGGGGCACGCCCAGGGGTAGGGCGCGCCCCCACCCTCGTGGCTGGTGGGTGGCCCCCTGTGGTACTTCTTGCACTCAGTATTTTTTATATATTCTGGAAATAGCTTCCATGAAGTTTCAGGACTTTTGGAACTGTGCAGAATAGGTCTATAATATTTTCTCCTTTTCCAGCCCAGAATCCCAGCTGTCGGCATTCTCTCTCTTTATGTAAGCCTTGTAAAATAAGAGAGAATAGGCATAAGTATTGTGACATAATGTGTAATAACAGCCCATAATGCAATAAATATCGATATAAAAGCATGATGCAAAATGGACGTATCAACTCCCCCAAGCTTAGACCTCGCTTGTCCTCAAGCGAAAGCCGAAATCAAAAAATATGTCCACATGTTTAGAGATAGAGGTGTTGATAAAAATAAAATACGGACATGAGGGCATCATGATCATTCTTAGAACAACAACATATATATATATATATATATATATTATCATATGATCTCTTATGCTAAAGTAATAATTCAATCACAATTTCAAGTATGAATCATAAACTTCATTGAGAACCAACAAACTCTAATCTCAGTCACTGAGGCAATTGCAATTTATCATAACATAGGAAAGAGTCAATATAAGAGCTTTTTAGCAACTCCACATACTCAACCATCTTTTAGTCTATCACAATTGCTAACACTCATGCAATATTTATGGGTATGAAGTTTTAATCGGACATAGAGAAAGATAGGGGCTTATAGTTTTGCCTCCCAACGTTTTACCTCAAGGTTAATGTCAACAATAATAGTTCATGAAGACTCACATCCAATTAGCTATATATATCAGGATCTTTCCAACACATTGTGCTTGACAAAGGATTAAATGTAAAAAGGAAAGGTGAAGATCACCAAGACTCTTATGTAAGGTAGAAGAGAAAAGTAAAAGATAGGCCCTTCACAGAGGGAAGCAGAGGTTGTCATGCACTTTCATGGTTGGATGCACAAAATCTTAATGCAAAAGAACATCACTTTATATTGCCACTTGCGATATGGACCTTTATTATGCAGTCCGTCGCTTTTATTTCTTCCATATCACAAGATCGTATAAAGCTTATTTTCCTCGCACTAATAAGTCATACATATTTAGAGAGCAATTTTTATTGCTTGCACCGATGAAAACTTACTTGAAGGATCTTACTCAATCCATAGGTAGATATGGTGGACTCTCATGGCAAAACTGGGTTTAGGGATATTTGGAAGCACAAGTAGTATCTCTACTTGGTGCGAAGAAATTGGCTAGCATGAGAGGGAAAGGCAAGCTCAACATGTTGGATGATCCATGACAACATAATTTATTTCAAATATAAGAAAACATAACCCATTACGTTGTCTTCCTTGTCCGACATCAACTATTAGCCTGTCATAATTTAATGAGTGCTCACAATCATAAAAGATGTCCAAGATAGTATATTTATATGAGAACCTCTCTTTCTTTATTACTTCCTATTAATTGCAACGATGACCAAAACTATGTTTGTCAACTCTCAACAACTTTTATTCATCATACTCTTTATATGTGAGCTCATTACTTTCCATAAGATACATATGATCTCTTTGTTTCTTTTTATTCTTTCTCTTTTTATTTTATTCCCTCAAGATCATAGCAAAATAATCAAGCCCTTGACTCAACACTAATCTTTATTATATAGCTCACGGACTCGATTACATAGAGGGATCATAAAGCAAAACTCACAACTAGATCATACTAAAACTTTATTCTATTAGATCAAGATATTACTAAAAGGATCGAACTAAGAAAAACAGTAAAGATAAAAGTTGTGATGGTGATACGATACCGGGGCACTCCCCCAAGCTTGGCAATTGCCAAGGGGAGTGCCCATACCAATGCGATTATATCAATTTTGCTGGTGAAGGAGATGGAGTTGTTGATGATGTAGGCTTGTCGTCCCTCTTCCAAGGCATGGGCTCACCATCATAGAAGGATGATCGAGTCTCCTGAATCCTCAAATCTACAGCCAAACTCATCCTCTTGAATCTATATTCATACTCACAGTTTTGGTTTTGCAGGTCATAGATCTGGGCTTGAAGGTTCTCGATTTTCTCATGAAGCTTGAAGATGGCCTCCCCAATGTCCTTGACGTCCAGCTTGTATTTGTTGGTGAACTTAGTGATCATAATGTGATTGGAGTCGAGTCCACGCTCCACCATCTCCTGACACTTGAAAACTTGTTGCTCCAATGCCTCGAGCCTTGCCTCCGTGCTTCCGGTCCTCCTTGGTCCCTCAACATCGCGGATGTGCAACAACCCCTCACGCATCTCAATGGTTTGAGGGTGTTGCAGCGCCTCCGCGAGGTAGGGGTTCATGACCTTCTCAAAGAACTTGTCCTTGGGGGAGCTTGAAGACGACATGTACATCTGTCAGAAAATAGCTCGAAACAAAGACAAGAGATATTTGTGTGATACGGTGGTCAAAACCTTCGGGAGTTTATATAATGAATTTTTACCGACCAAAAGAAGTATCGTGCAAGAAAACGGAGTCCGGAGAGCACACAAGGTGCCCATGAGGCAGGGGGCGCGCCTCCCACCCTCGTGGGAGCCTCGTGTCCTTTCCGGTTTGCTTCTTATTTTCCTATTTCTAAATATTCCAAAACAAAGAAATATTGCCATTAGAACTGTTTTGGAGTCGGTTTACTTACCGTACCACGGACCAATTCCTTTTCGGAGTCTGAAACGTTCCGGAAAGTGTCCCTTATGTATTCCTCGGTGTTACGGTTTCAATAATATTAGTTTCAACATTTATAGGATTACCTGAGATATAATGTTTAATTCTTTGACCGTTCACCACCCTCGGATTTGTGCCTTCGAAGTTGTTGATTTTTATGGCACCGGAACGATAGACCTCCTCGATAACGTAAGGACCTTCCCATTTAGAGAGAAGTTTGCCTGCAAAAAAATCTTAAACGAGAGTTGTATAGCAATACATAATCACCTACATTGAACTCACACTTTTGTATCCTTTTATCATGCCAGCTTTTAAGTTTTTCTTTAAACAGCTTGGCATTTTCATAAGCTTGGGTTCTTCATTCATCAAGTGAGCTAATGTCAAATAACTTCTTCTCAGCGGCAAGTTTGAAATCATAATTGAGCTATTTAATGGCCCAATATGCCTTATGTTCTAGTTCAAGAGGTAAGTGACATGCTTTACCATAAACCATTTTATACGGAGACATACCCATAGGATTTTTACATGCAGTTCTATAGGCCCATAATGCATCATCAAGTTTCTTGGACCAATTATTTCTGGATCTATTAACAGTCTTTTGCAAAATTAATTTGAGCTCTGTGTTATTCAATTCTACTTGACCACTAGATTGTGGGTGATAAGGATATGCAATTCTATGATTAATGTCATACGTAGCAAGCATTTTACAAAAGGAACCATGAATAAAATGTGAACCACCATCAGTCATTAAATATCTAGGGACTCCAAACCTTGGGAAAATAACTTATTTGAGCATCTTAATAGAGGTGTTATGATCAGCACTACTAGTTGGAATAGCTTCTACCCATTTAGTAACGTAATCAACAGCAACTAAAATATGTGTATACCCATTAGAGGAAGGAAAAGGTCCCATATAGTCAAAGCCCCAAACATCAAATGGTTCAATAACAAGTGAATAATTCATAGGCATTTCTTGACATCTACTAATATTACCAATTCTTTGACATTCATCACAAGACAAGACAAACTTACGGGCATCCTTGAAGAGAGTAGGCCAATAAAAACCGGATTGCAATACCTTATGTGCAGTTCTATCTCCAGCATGGTGTCCTCCATAAGCCTCGGAGTGACACTTGCGTAGGATTTGTTCCTGTTCATGCTCAGGTACACAACTTCTAATAATACCATCTACTCCTTTATAAAGATGTGGGTCATCCCAAAAGTAATGTATCAAATCATAGAAGAACTTTTTATTTTGTCGGTATGTGAAACTAGGTGGTATAAATTTAGCAACAATGTAATCAGCATAATCAACATACCATGGAGTAATTGGAGAAGCATTTATGACATTTAATTGGTCATCAGGAAAGCTATCATCAATAGGTAGTGGGTCATCAAGAACATTTTCTAACCTAGACAAGTTGTCCGCAACGGGGTTCTCAGCTCCCTTTCTATCAATAATATGCAAATCAAATTCTTGTAGTAAGAGACCCATCTAATAATTATAGGTTTAGCATCCTTCTTTTCCATAAGGTATTTAATATCAGCATGATCAGTGTGAATAGTTACTTTAGAATCAACAATATAAAGTCTGAACTCATCACAAGCAAATACAATTGCGAGGAATTCTTTTTCAGTGGTAGCATAATTCCTCTGGGCATTGTCTAGAGTTTTACAAGCATATTGAATAACATTTAATTTCTTATCAACTCTTTGCCCTAGAACAACACCTACAGCATAATCACTTGGATCACACATTATTTCAAAGGGTAAATTCCAATCGGGTGGCTGAACAATAGGTGCAGAAATCAAGGCTTTCTTAAGTATTTCAAATGTTTCTACGCAATCATCATCAAAGACAAAAGGAATATATTTTTGTAATAGATTAGTCAGAGGCCGAGAAATTTTTGAGAAGTCCTTAATGAACCTCCTATAAAAACCGGCGTGACCAAGGAAGCTTCTTATACCTTTAATGTCCTTGGGACGTGGCATCTTTTCAATAGCAACAACTTTAGCCTTATCAACTTCAATACCTCTTTCAAAAATTTTATGCCCCAAGACAATACCTTTATTAACCATAAAATGGCAATTCAAGACAAGATTAGTTTCTTCACATCTCCGCAAAACTCGATCAAGGTTGCTTAAGCAATCATCAAAAGAGGATCCATAAACGAAGAAATCGTCCATGAAAACCGCACATATCTTTTCACAAAAGTCAGAGAATATAGCCATCATGCATCTTTGAAAGGTAGCAGGTGCATTACATAGACCAAAAGGCATACATCTATAAGAAAAAGTACCGAAAGGGCAAGTAAAAGTGGTCTTTGATTGATCATCAGCTGACACGGGTACTTGAGAGAAGCCAGAGTAACCATCTAGAAAGCAAAAATGTGTATGTTTGGATAATCTTTCTAGCATTTGATCAATAAAAGGCAAGGGGTAATGATCTTTTCAGTGGCCTTATTTAATTTGCGGAAATCAATTACCATCCTATAACCTGTAATAATTCTTTGCGGAATCAATTCATCTTTATCATTAGGAACAACAGTAATACCTCCCTTCTTGCGGACACAATGGACATGACTTACCCACTGACTATCAGCAATGGGATAAATTATACCTGCCTCAAGGAGCTTTAATATTTCCTTTCTTACTACTTCTTTCATCTTAGGATTCAGCCGTCATTGATGATCAATAACTGGTTTGGCGTCTTCCTCCAAATTTATTTTGTGTTGACATAGAGTGGGACTAATGTCCTTAAGATCATCAAGAGTATATCCAATAGCAGCACGGTGCTTCTTCAGATTTTTCAATAATTTCTCTTCCTCCTTCTCTGAAAGGTTAGCACTAATAATAATAGGATATATTTTCTTTTAATCAAGATAAGCATATTTAAGAGTATCAGGTAATGGTTTAAGCTCAAACACGTGATCACCCTTGGGTGGAGGAGGGTCCCCTAGGATTTCAACAGGCAAGTTGTGTTTCAGAATAGGTCCCTGTTTAAAGAATACTTCATCTATTTTCCTTCTATCATTCATAAACATGTCATTTTCATGGTCTAGCAAGTATTGTTCTAATGGATCGTTAGGAGGCATGTCAATAGAAGCAAGACCAATAATTTCATCTTTACTAGGCAATTCTTTATCATGGGGTTGTCTACGAAATTTAGAAAAAATAAACTCATGAGACATATCCCCTAAACCAACAAAAACAATATCCTTATTGTAGTCTATCTTAGCATTGACAGTATTCAAGAAGGGTCTACCAAATATAATGGGACAAAAGCTATCTTGAGGGGAACCAAGAACAAGAAAATTAGAAGGATATTTAGCCTTCCCACACAAGACTTCAATGTCTCTAACAATCGCAATTGGTGAAATAGTATCTCTATTAGCAAGATTAATGGTAACATCAATACCTTCTATTTCAGCTGGTGCAATATCATGCATAATCTCTTTGTATAAGAAAATAGGTATTGCACTAGCACTAGCACCCATATCACATAAGCCATGATAACAATGATCTCCTATTTTAACAAAAATAACAGGCATGCCTACGACATGTCTATGTTTATCTTTACCACCAGGTTTAGCAATTCTAGCAGTCTCATCACAGAAGTAAATAACCTGCCCATCAATATTATCGGCCAAGAGATCTTTAACCATAACAACATTAGGTTCAACTTTAACTTGCTCAGGGGGTTTAGGTGTCTTATATTGCTTTTGTTCTCCACAGTTGAAGCTTTAGCATGATTCTTTATTCTAACAGGGAAAGGTGGTTTCTCAACCAAAGCAGTAGGAACAATAGGATCACTATAAGTGATAGTCTTTTCTTCAACTTTAATAGGTGCAACTACTTTTACTTCAATGGGAGGATTATATTTAAACCACTTCTCCTTGGGGAGATCAACATAAGTAGCAAAGGATTCACAGAAAGAAGCTACTATCTCAGAGTCAAGTCCATATTTAGTGCTAAATTTACGGAAAACATCAGTATCCATAAAGGATTTAACACAATCAAACTTTGGTGTTATACCTGACTCTTTACCTTCGTCGAGATCCTAATCTTCAGAGTTGCGTTTAATTCTCTCCAATAAATTCCATTTGTATTCAATAGTCTTCATCATAAAGGAACCAGTACAAGAAGTATCGAGCATGGAGCGATTGTTATCAGAAAGTCGAGCATAAAAATTTGAATAATCATTTCTCTTGAGAGCTCATGATTGGGGCATGAATATAACATTGACTTAAGCCTCCCCCAAGCTTGAGCGATGCTTTCTCCTTCGCGAGGCCAAAAATTATATATATAATTACGATCACGATGAACAAGATGCATAGGATAAAACTTCTGATGGAATTCCAATTTCAATCGTTTTGTAGTCCCATGACCCCATATCATCACATAGCCTATACCATGTCAATGCATCTCCCTTGAAAGATAAAGGGAAGACCTTCTTCTTGATAACATCATTGGGCATATCTGCAAGCTTAAATAATCCACAAACTTCATCCACATTGGTTAAGTGTAAATCGGGATGCAATGTTCCACCTCCTGCAAAAGGATTAGGTAGGAGTTTCTCTATCATACCTGAAGGAATTTCAAAGTAAACATTTTCATTTTCAGTAGGTTGAGTAGGTTGAAGAGCAACTATTTTCTCTATCGGTCGGGGTGAAGATACCCCAAACAAGCCCCTCAAAGGATTACTTTCCATAGTAACAAGTGACAGTAAATTTCAGCACACTATATAAATTTTTCTTTACCAAATTCCACCTACCAAAGGCGCTTCACTCCCCGGCAACGGCGCCAGAAAAGAGCCTTGATGGCCCACAAGTGTAGGGGATCTATCGTAGCTTTTCGATAAGTAAGAGTGTCGAACCCAACGAGGAGCACAAGGAAATGATAAGCAGTTTTCAGTAAGGTATTCTCTGCAAGCACTGAAATTATCGGTAATAGATAGTTTTGTGATAAGGTAATTTGTAACGAGTAGCAAGTAATCAAAGTATATAAGGTGCAGAAAGATGGCCCAATCCTTTTTGTAGCAAAGGACAAGTCTGTACAAACTCTTATATGATGTAAAGCGCTCCCGAGGACACATGGGAATTATTGTCAAGCTAGTTTTCATCACGATCATATGATTCACGTTCGGTACTTTGATAATCTGATATGTGGGTGGACCGGTGCTTGGGTACTATCCTTACTTGGACAAGCATCCCACTTATGATTAACCCCTATTGCAAGCATCTGCAACTACAACATAAGTATTAAGGTAAACCTAACCATAGCATGAAACATATGGATCCAAATCAGCCCCTTACGAAGCAACACATATACTATGGTTTAAGATTCTGTCACTCTAGCAACCCATCATATACTTATTACTTCCCAATGCCTCCCTCTAGGCCCAAAAAATGGTGAAGTGTCATGTAGTCGACGTTCACATGACACCACTAGAGGGATGACAACATTCATCTCATCAAAATATCGAACGAATACCAAATTCACATGACTACTAATAGCGAGACTTCTCCCATGTCCTCAGGAAAAAATGTAACTACTCACAAATCATATTCATGTTCATAATCAGAGGGGTATTAATATGCATAATGGATCTGAACATATGATCTTCCACCAAGTAAACCAACTAGCCTCAACTACAAGGAGTAATCAACACTACTAGCAACCCACAGGTACCAATCTGAGGTTTGGATACCAAGATTGGATACAAGGATGAACTAGGGTTTGAGATGAGATTGAGCTGGTGAAGATGTTGATGGAGATTGGTCGCCTACCGATGAGAGGATCATTGGTGATGAAGATGGTGATGATTTCCCCCTCCCGGGGGGAAGTTTCCCTGGCAGAACAGCCCCGCCAGAGCCCTAGATTGGTTCCGCCAAGGTTCCGCCTCGTGGCGGCGGAGTCTCAACCCAAAAGCTTTCTTATTATTTTTTCCTCGACGAAAGACTCCATATAGCAGAAGATGGACATCGGAGGGCCACCAGGGGGCCCACGAGGCAGGGGCGCGCCCCCCACCCTCGTGGCTGGTGGGTGGCCCCCCTCTGGTACTTCTTGCACTCAGTATTTTTTATATATTCTGGAAATAGCTTCTGTGAAGTTTCAGGACTTTGGGAATTGTGCAAAATAGGTCTCTAATATTTGCTCCTTTTCCAGCCCAGAATTCTAGCTGCCGGCATTCTCCCTCTTTATGTAAACCTTGTAAAATAAGAGAGAATAGGCATAAGTATTGTGACATAATGTGTAATAACAACTCATAATGTAATAAATATCAATATAAAAGCATGATGCAAAATGGACGTATCACCGTGCTTTTGTTCCGTTGAATTTTAATGCGTTCCTAGAGAAAGCTAAGTTGAAAGATGATGGTAGCAATTACACAGACTTGGTCCGTAACTTGAGGATTATCCTCATTGCTGCACAGAAGAATTACGTCCTGGAAGCACCGCTAGGTGACAAACCCACTGCAGGAGCAACACCAGATGTTATGAACACCTGGCAGAGCAAAGCTGATGACTACTCAATTGTTCAGTGTGCCATGCTTTACGGCTTAGAACCGGGACTTCAACGACGTTTTGAACGTCATGGAGCATATGAGATGTTCGAGGAGTTAAAGTTAATATTTCAAGCAAATGCCCGGATTGAGAGATATGAAGTCTCCAATAAGTTCTACAGCTGCAAAATGGAGGAGAATAATTCTGCCAGTGAACATATACTCAGAATGTCTGGGTACCACAACCACTTGACTTAGCTGGGACTTAATCTTTTTGATGATAGTGTCATCGACAGAGTTCTTCAATCACTGCCACCAAGCTACAAGAGCTTCGTGATGAACTATAATATGCAAGGGATGGATAAGACAATTCCCGAGCTCTTCGCACTTCTGAAAGTTACGGAGGTAGAAATCAAGAAGGACCATCAAGTGTTGATGGTCAACAAGACCACCAGTTTCAAGAAAAAGGGTATAGGGAAGAAGGGGAACTTCAAGAAGAACGGCAAGCAAGTTGTTGCTCAAGTGAAGAAGCCCATGTCTGGACCTAAGCCTGAGACTGAGTGCTTCTACTACAAAGGGACTGGTCACTGGAAGCGGAACTGCCCCAAGTATTTGGCGGAGAAGAAGGATGGCAAAGTGAAAGGTATATTTGATATACATGTTATTGATGTGTACCTTACTAATGCTCGAAGTAGCGCCTGGGTATTTGATACTGGTTCTGTTGCTAATATCTGCAACTCAAAACAGGGGCTACGGATTAAGCGAAGATTGGCTAAGGACGAGGTGACGATGCGCGTGGGAAATGGTTCCAAAGTCGATGTGATCGCCGTCGGCACGCTACCTCTATATCTACCTTCGGGATTAGTTTTAGACCTAAATAATTGTTATTTGGTGCCAACGTTGAGCATGAACATTATGTCTGGATCTTGTTTGATGTGAGACGGTTATTCACTTAAATCATAGAATAATGGTTGTTCTATTTATATGAGTAATATCTTTTATGGTCATGCACCCTTGATGAGTGGTCTATTTTTACTAAATCTTGATAGTAGTGATACACATGTTCATAGTATTGCAGCCAAAAGATATAAGTTTAATAATGATAGTGCAACTTATTTGTGGCATGGCCGTTTAGGTCATATTGGTGTATAGCGCGTGAAGAAACTCCATGCTGATGGGCTTTTGGAATCACTTGATTATGAATCACTTGATGCTTGCGAACCATGCCTCATGGGCAAGATGACTAAGACTCCATTCTCCGAAACAATGGAGCGAGCAACAGACTTGTTGGAAATAATACATAATGATGTATGCGGTCTGATGAGTGTTGATGCTCGCGGCGGGTATCATTATTTTCTTACCTTCACAGATGATTTGAGCAGATATGGGTATATCTACTTGATGAAACATAAGTCTGAAACATTTGAAAAGTTCAAAGAATTTCAGACTGAAGTGGAAAATCATCGTAACAAGAAAATTAAGTTTCTATGATCTGATCGTGGAGGAGAATATTTGGGTTACGAGTTTGGTCTTCATTTGAAACAATGCAGAATAGTTTCGCAACTCACGCCACCTGGAACACCACAGCGTAATGGTATGTCTGAACGTCGTAACCGCACTTTATTAGATATGGTGCGATCTATGATGTCTCTTACTGATTTACTGCTATGTTTTGGGGTTATGCTTTAGAGACGGCCGCATTCATGTTAGTAGGGCACCATCAAAATCCGTTGAGATGACACCTTATGAACTGTGGTTTGGCAAGAAACCCAAGTTGTCGTTTCTTAAAGTTTGGGGCTGCGATGCTTATGTGAAAAAAACTTCAACCTGATAAGCTCGAACCCAAATCGGAGAAATGTGTCTTCATAGGATACCCAAAGGAGACAGTTGGGTACACCTTCTATCACAGATATGAAGGCAAGATATTTTTTTTGCTAAGAATGGATCCTTTCTAGAGAAGAAGTTTCTCTTGAAAGAAGTGAGTGGGAGGAAAGTAGAACTTGACGAGGTAATTGTACCTACTCCCTTATTGGAAAGTAGTTCATCACAGAAATCAATTCCAGTGATTCCAACACCAATAAGTGAGGAAGCTAATGATGATGATCATGAAACTTCTGAACAAGGTACTACCGAACCTCGTAGGTCAACTAGAGTAAGATCTGCACGAGAGTGGTACGGTAATCCTGTTCTGGAGGTCATGTTACTTGACCATGATGAACCTACAAACTATGAGGAAGCGATGATGAGCCCAGATACGCAAAATGGCTTGAGGCCATGAAATCTGAGATGGGATCCATGTATGAGAACAAAGTGTGGACTTTGGTTGACTTGCCCGATCATCGGCAGGCCATAGAGAATAAATGGATCTTCAAGAAGAAGACTGACACTGACGGTAATGTTACTGTCTACAATGCTCGACTTGTTGCAAAAGGTTTTCGACCAGTTCAAGGAGTTGACTACGATGAGACCTTCTCACCCGTAGTGATGCTTAAGTCCGTCCGACTCATGTTAGCAATTGCCGCATTTTATGATTGTGAAATTTGGCAAATGGATGTCAAACTGCATTCCTTAATGGATATTGTAAGTGCATCTAGTGCCACCCCTAGTTGGTTTTGGAGTATTGCCGACAAACCTAGTTGAGGGACTAATGTGTTTGTGAGAATTGCAGGATAACACAGGTAGAAGTCCCTCATTGATTCGGTTTTACTACCAGAGATGACCCCTAAAAATGTATGAAGACATTGAAGTCAAATGTGGTATATGAAGATATTCACATTGAAGACTATGACAAAAGAAGACACGTTATGAAGCCTATGGAGCTCGAAGACTTAGATCTTTCGTAGTTCTTTTTCTTTTGTGTTGAGTCATAGGAACCACCGTACTGTTAAGTGGGGTCCAGGAGAACCAGTCAGAATGACTGAAGTGATGCCTAAACCAAAAACCTATGTCTTCGAGTGAAGACAATGAGAGCGAATCTTGTCCAGAGCCGGACAAGTCAGCTTTTCTTGTAGCCCAAGTAAAGTTGCCATGAGAGTTTGAAATCTGTCCATTGAGACACGTGTCAGTTCCTTAGTGACCCAGGGTCATTTCGGACAAATCAAGTCGGGTTGCAAAGTGGCTATAAATAGCCCACCCCCTACAACCATAAACGGTTGGCTGCTCAGATTGAGAGTACGGCTTTTGTCGTTTGAGAGCAACCCACCTTGAAGCCTTTGAGAGAGAATTCCTTGCGAGGATAAAGCCCTAACCACCCAGAGCCAGAGAACATTGGGCATCACTTAAGTCTTCCTGTCTGTGTGATCTGAAGACTTATTACACTTGAGGACTGTGCATCCCCACACGGTTAGGCGTCGCGTTCAGAGCATCCAAGAGACATTGTGGATTGCCAGTGAACGAAGTCTGTGAAGGTTTGGGAGTCTACCTTGAAGACTTACCAGAGTGATTGGGCGAGGACTATGTGACCTTAGCTCAAGGAGAATACGGTGAGGACTTGGTGTCCTGAGCTGCGTGTTCAGGACTGGGTGTCCGGGACTGTGTGTCCTAAGGTTTAAATACCTAGCCGCTCCAACCAGACGTGCAGTTGTCACAGCAACTGGAACTGGTCCAACACATCATTGTCTTCAACGAGTCACTGGTTTCATCTTCACTTCCTTTACTTACTGATCACTCATTGTGAAGTCTTTGCGTGTCTGTTCTATCTGTTGTCTTCACAACGTGAGTGTATGATCTGTTTGGCTTCACAGTATTTTCCTACCTGATCCTTATTACACCACAGTTATTTGTCACTGTGCTTTCACTCTGTTGATACTTGACCATAGCTTGCCTAGTGTAGTCTAACTTCCGCTGCATAGTAATAGGCATATCTCTACTGTTTGTCTTCATAACTTCCACGTTTTGAAGACTTTCATAAAAATCGCCTATTCACCCCCCTCTAGTCGATATAATGCACTTTCAATTGGTATCAGAGCAAGGTGCTCCCTTGTTCTGTGTGATTCGGTTTAACCACCTGGAGTTTTAGCTATGTCGACTGCAGGGATAATTAAAGTCTCCGCTGCGTGCCCCGTCTTTGATGGAACTGAATATCCCTACTGGAAGAATAAGATGCGTATGCATCTTGAAGCCATTGACGTCGACCAATGGTATGTCGTCGAGAACGGCGTTCCCAAGGCAAGAGAAGGTGTCACTGCTGCTGATGTCAAGAAATTCGTTCAACTGGACTCTACTGCCAAGAATATCATCTGTGGACATCTGACCAAAGGACAGTATGGCCGTGTGAGTGCTTTGAAGACATCCAAGATGGTCTGGGACTGGCTCTCCAAGGTCAATGAAGGCATCTCAACCCAGAGAGATCAAAGAATCAGTGTCCTTCGCAATCTCTTCAACCGCTTCAAGCGAAATGACAATGAGAATGTCCAGCACACATTTGACCGACTCACTGACATCACAAATGAGCTTCAAGCCCTCGGCGCCACTGAGATTACCAAACACGAAGTCGTCAAGACGCTGCTGAGATCACTTGATAGTTCGTTTGACATCCTGGCCCTGATGATCCAAGAACATCCTGATTCAAGACACTCGATCCGTCTGACATACTTGAGAGGCTCAATACACATGAGTTTCAGCTTTCGGAGAAAAGAGATATCTACGGTCCAAACTATGGGCAAACTCGTGCCTTGAAGGCAAAAGCTGTTTCCTCATCTGAAGAAGAATCTAACAGCAGTTCTGATGATCCTGAAGACATTGGAAGGGAACTTGCAATGCTAGTGAAGAAGTTCCAAAAATTCACCAAGAAGAAAGGCTTCAGAAAGTCTTCATGATCAAGCTCAAGGAATGATGAAGCTTCTGCTCATGACTATAAGAAGAAAACATGCCACAAGTGCAAGAAAACTAGACACTTCATCTCTGAGTGTCCACAGTGGGACAATGAGAACAGAAAGAAGAAGAAGAGCAAGGAATATGAATCTGACGACAAGAAGAAGAAGAAATACACAAAGTCTTCTTCCAAGTCTTCCTCAAAGTCTTCATCACACAAGAAGAGCTCATCTGGCAAGGCACGTGCATTTGTTGGCAAGGAAATGGATTCAGAGGAGGAGTCCGCTTCTGAGGAGGCAGAGGTGGAGTCTGAGGAGGAGTCTGATTGTGGCATTGCAAGTCTGGCTACAACATACGTCGCCAAGTCCATCTTCAACACTGAAGACAATGACTTCATCACCGACACCGATGCAAATGACAAGGACTACTCCACTCCTACCTACTGCTTCATGGCACGCAGTGCCAAGGTAAACAAACGCACTACTCACTATCAAACATCTAGTGACGATGACTCTGATTGTGATTCAAAACCCAGTTACAAAACACTTGCTAAAATTGCAACTGAACAACAGAAAGCCATGGAACATATTCAAAAACTGTTAGACAGAAGCGATGATCTGTTGGGTGCTGAAATGACTCGATCTGAATCCTTAATTGAAGACATAAAAAATCTTCACGTTAAGTATCAGGAACTTGAAGATTGTCATGATACTCTCTCAACAACTCATGAAAAGTTTTCCTATGATTATCTTCAAAGGAAGCAAGAACTTGAGAAATTGAGAGCGGCTCATGAAGATCTTCAAAAGGAAAACGAGTCACTTCGCACCGAACAGATCGGTTCCGCTCAGGAAGGATTTGAACCACCATGTCTTAAATGCATTGAGAGTGATAATGCTACTTCTGTTGCTGAATGTTCCACTGCTACTGCTGTTGCAATATCTTCAACTGTTGATGTGGTAACTAACCCCTCTGCTGAGGATACCACTGCTATTGCTGATGAGAATGCTAGGTTGAAGACATTGCTTGAAACAGGGATTTACAAAAGTCTTAAAGGACACCAGACATTATGTGATGTCCTCAAGAAGCAGATTCTGAACCGAAACCATAGGAAAGAGGGTGTTGGGTTCGTAAGGAAAATAAATGCAGATGGCTCTTACTGGAAACCTGAGCAGTACCCCAAAATCAAGTGGGTTGCTGCAAAGGAACCTTCAGTAGATCCATCCAATTTATCTGGCTTCACTTGTGCTAACCCCATTATCATTGATGAAACCTTTGATGCAAAATATATACTGTTTAAGAATCAGAATGGTGAAGTGTTTGCCAGGTACATTGGTACTAACTACAGGAATGGACCGCCTATGAAGAAGATCTGGGTTCCGAAGAAGTGTCTGGAAAATCTTCCTGTGAATGTCTTCATGACACCTCACTTGAAGAAGACAAACCTCAGACCAAAGACTTCATACGGTCCAAAGGCTTCATACAAATAGAGGACTCACCTGAGTCACACTAACGCAAATGTTTTGCAGGGAAACCATACTCAGGCATATGAATATGAGAGCGGTTCATCAAACCGTCATGTTCATATGACCAAAAATTATTCTGCCTATTCTTATGAGTACTATTGTCCGCCTGCTAGACTATTTGCTAGGGCTCCAAAACCAAAATTCTCAGATGGTGCACTTAGACTGATTGCTTCTAAGCCACCCTTGAAGATGTGGGTGGTTAAGAAAGCTTAACCCTCTTTTGCAGGGAAAGGTCTCCAGCAGAAAAACAAAATCTTCTGACGCTATTGCTGGGGACCTTAAAAATCTTGTAGGGCGCAAGATAAAATGCCCGAATGGCATCATTATGTACTTCGTTCCTGAATCGCATGATACTCTCCCTATTAGTCCTAATCTGGATCTAAGTTTACATAACCCACTGGTTCGTCAAATGTTTTTGCTTCACAATTCTCTTCGTGAAGCCTATCCCCCTAACTGCACTGTAGGGTACGACAACAGCGTCTTCAAAGTCTTCAGAATGGATTATTGACAGTGGGTGTACACATCACATGACTGGCAAAAGAAGCCTTCTTATGGACTCAACCTTACGTCCATCCGACAAGAGCCACATCACATTTGCTGACACTGGTAAAAGTAAGGTATTGGGTCTAGGTAGAGTTGCAATCTCAAAGGATCAACACGTGGATAAAGTCATGCTTGTTGAATCCCTTGATTTCAACTTAATGTCTATTTCAATGCTTTGCGATTTGAACATGGTCGTAATATTTGGAAAATATCGTTGCCTGGTACTAATGGAATCTGACAAGTCTCTAGTATTTGAAGGGTATCGGAAAGATGATTTGTATGTGGTAGATTTCTCAGCAGGGCCACAACTTGCAGTATGTCTTCTTGCAAAAGCTTCAGAATGCTGGCTTTGGCATCGGAGGCTTGGGCATGCTGGCATGAGGAACCTCCACACCCTTGCGAAGAAGAAGCATGTCATAGGCATCGAGGGCGTCAAGTTCAAGAAAGATCACTTATGCGGTGCCTGTGAAGCAGGGAAGATGACGAGGGCAAAACATCCCTCGAAGACAATCATGACCACTACTCGACCCTTCGAACTGCTTCACATGGATCTTTTTGGTCCCACTCACTACTCAACTTTTACCACTACTGCTTGCCTCTATGGCTTTGTCATTGTGGATGACTACTCTAGATATACTTGGGTGCACATAATCCTTTACAAGACTGAAGTGCAGGATGTCTTCAGACGCTTCGCCAATCGAGCTATGAACAATTACGGCGCCAAGATAAAGCACATCAGAAGTGACAATGGCACTGAATTCAAGAACACTGGCCTTTATACATATCTTGATACCTTGGGCATCACACATGGATTCTCAGCTCCGTACACGCCACAGCAGAATGGCGTCGTCGAACGCAAGAACAGAACACTCATTGAGATGGCCAGAACGATGCTAGATGAATACAAGACTCCAAGAAAATTCTGGACTGAAGCCATTGACACTGCATGCCATACAATCAATCGTGTTTATCTTCACAAGCTTCTGAAGAAGACATCTTATGAACTCCTAACTGGCAAGAAGCCAAATGTCAGTTACTTTAGAGTATTTGGCGCAAGGTGCTGGATTAAGGACCCACATAACACCTCAAAATTTGCACCAAAAGCACATGAAGGTTTTATGCTTGGATATGGAAAGGATTCACACTCCTACAGAGTCTTCAATCTCTTTCATTACAAAGTGGTTGAAACAGTGGATGTGCGGTTCGATGAGACCAACGGATCACAAAGAGAGCAGCTGCCAAGTGTGCTAGATGAAGTTCCATCCAGTGAATCAATCAAGCTAATGGGAACTGGAGAGATTATACCTTCTGAAGCTCATCCTGAAGAAGAACTTATCATTTCAGCACCTGATCAACATGAAGACATTGCTCAGCCTGAAGACATTCCTTCCAACAACGACAGTGAACAGCAAGAGCAAAGTCTTCGCCCTGTACATCCTCGCGTTGCCAATGAAGTGCAGATTGAAAGAATAATTGATAGCATCAATGCACCTGGTCCACTCACTCGTTCAAGGGCAACTCAGCTAGCAAATTTCTGTGGGCACTTCGCATTCGTCTCAATATCAGAACCCAAGAAAATTGAAGAAGCCTTCATGGAACCTGAATGGATTCAAGCTATGCAAGAAGAGCTTCAACAGTTTGAGCTGAATAATGTATGGGAACTGGTCAAGCGTCCTGATCCACGGAAGCACAACATAATAGGCACCAAATGGATATACCGCAACAAGCAAGATGAGCATGGTCAAGTTGTCAGAAACAAAGCTCGTCTCGTTGCTCAAGGATATACTCAAGTGGAAGGCATTGACTTCGATGAAACATTTGCTCCTGTGGCTAGGTTTGAAGCCATACGCATACTGCTGGCCTATGCAAATCATCATAACATACTTCTATATCAAATGGATGTGAAGAGTGTCTTTCTCAATGGCAAGATTGAAGAAGAAGTGTATGTTGCACAACCGCCTGGCTTTGAAAATCCAAAACATCCTGACATGGTATACAAGCTCAACAAGGCACTGTATGGCCTCAAACAAGCCCCTAGGGCTTGGTATGACACACTCAAATACTTCCTGAAGAGCAAAGGCTTCATACCTGGTTCCCTAGATCCCACTCTTTTCACGAAGACATATGATGGTGAACTGTTTGTGTGCCAAATATATGTGGATGACATTATCTTCGGCTGCACCAATCAGAAGTACAGTGAAGAGTTTGGATATATGATGCAAGAGCAATATCAGATGTCCATGATGGGGGAGCTGAAGTTCTTCCTTGGTCTTCAAATACGGCAACAACGCAATGGCATCTTCATATCTCAAGAGAAGTGTCTTAAAGATTGCCTGAAGAAGCTCGGTATGCAAGACTGCAAAGGCTTCACAACACCAATGCCATCCAAACATCATCTGGGTCCTGACGACAATGGTAAAGAGTTCGATCAAAAGGTATACCGCTCCATGAATGGTTCTTTACTTTATTTATGTGCATCTAGGCCAGATATTATGCTTAGTGTTTGCATGTGTGCTTGATTTCAAGCGGCACCAAAGGAGTCACATCGCTTAGCTGTGAAGCGAATTCTTCGATATTTGGCTCACACCCCAACTCTAGGATTATGGTATCCAAAGGGCTCAGAGTTTGATTTGGTTGGATTCTCGGATGCTGATTATGCTGGTGACAAAGTTGATCACAAGTCTACATCAGGCACATGTCACTTTCTGGGACGATCACTTGTATGTTGGTCTTCAAAGAAGCAGAACTGTGTATCTCTCTCCACTGCTGAATCTGAATACATTGCTGCTGGATCTTGCTGCGCTCAGCTTCTATGGATGAAGCAAACACTCAAGGACTATGGCATTCATCTAAAGCAAGTGCCATTTTACTGCGACAACGAAAGCGCCATCAAGATTGCCAACAACCCAGTTCAGCACTCGAAGACAAAGCACATTGAAATTCGTCGTCACTTTCTCAGAGATCATGTTGTGAAGGAAGACATTGATATCATACACGTCAACACTGAAGAGCAATTGGCAGATATCTTCACAAAGCCCTTGGATGAGAAGAGGTTTTGCAAGTTACGGTGTGAGCTAAATATCATGGAATCCTCAAATGTCCTGTGATCAGGCACACATCCTAACACTTATGCATATGATGACTTAGATGTGCAACACACAAAGTAAAGTATATCTTCAATCAATGAAGACATACATTCTAAGTGTGAATACATTAATGTGGAATTTTACTTCGGAGCGCCACGATAATTGTGCGATGTGTCTGGGTCTAATACTTCCTATACGGTGGGTAACGCCACCACCAAACGTTCTATTTTGAAGTGTTTCACTCATGGCGTTACCTTGCAATGTCTTCAAATTTGGTTTGGCTTCGAACTCAACATATTTTCGTGATTATCTTCACTATGTTGACTATATATATATATATATATATATATATATATATATATATATATGCTAGTGTTCTGTCCTCTACAACATTCACTTATAGCTATGTCTTCGTGTTGAATCTCTTGAACTAAGTGAATGTGATCGGACCCCAAACTTCTCTATGCTTTCTATCTCAAACTCTATCTCTCTAAGTCATATGCATTCTATTGAAACTGTCGAATGTCTTCACTGCGTCCTTGTCAGCAGAAGATATAGAGACAACCATAAAGTCTGTTTTCAATGCTCATTCCTCCACATAAAATCCGGAGAAGCTGGAACGACCATCTGACAATCCAGGCGTGCGTGGGACGTGGAACAAACCCTAAACATCCACAAACTGGCCACGCGTTCCTCAGATGCGAATCGCCAGGGGCACCTGTGTAACAGCACAGTGCCGCCCTTGTGCCTATAAATACACACTCACAACAGTAACTATCTCTTCTTCCACCCTCGCACGAACCCTAGCGCCACCGCTAGCTCTCGACGACGCCAGCGACGAAGCTCTTCGCTGCCGCAACCTCTCCTACGCCATCCTCACGCAGACCGCGGACATCGTCCACTCCGCCGTCGCCGTAGGTCTCCTCCGTCGCCAAGTTAGGGCACGGACGAGTGAACTTCTCGGCCTCATCTCTTGCTCCATCTAGCAGTTCTCAGTGTGGTAAATAAAACTGCCTTTTTACAGCACCATTAATCCTATTGATCTGTCACCTTCTACCACAAGCAGTTTCTGTTCATACAAGCTAGATCTCTCTCAAACTACATCTCACAACATGCCTAGTATATTCACTTGTGCTTCACAAAGTAGTTAGATTCCTCACTTGTACTGATCTGTGGATTCGTACAAATCTGGAACCAACTTCTTATCTATGAGTGAATGTCTTCGCACGATGAGGTCAATGTCTTCTAAACTGATTTATCTTCAAAATCTTCTGAGAATGCATATGACCTCTTCCCCTTCCCTCGCACCTTAATGCTGTCACAGGTACATGTCCGTGGGAGAATCCCTTGGTTCTCATAGTCTGCATTCATTTGCAGAATTCCTACAGCATCACATAAATTCTCCTGAAGCCAGTTCCTATTGGTCCAGCAAAAGAAAGCCTTTGAAGCCTTTGAACATCTTGAAGCCTTCCAAGTTAAGGTTTATGGCTTCAGAAACAGCAGCAAGGAAGGGGGGCAGACAGCGACGTGGAGGAACATCCAAAGATCTGCCTGATGAACTGGCAGAAATGTATAAAACAGATCCTGAAGAGAATTATGGTCAGCGCAAGACCCGAATCCAATGGATTCGACGCTATTGGGAGAACAATGGTTCAAATACCGCTTCACAACCCAAGAGTATGCTGAGAAAAGTGCCATCAAAAGACCGTGGGGAGACATCTTATACAAGAACCTTGTACCCAGGTCCAGAGATGAAGCTATTGCCCAAAGCTTCTATCCATGCATGGTTCGTGGGCCATAGCCTGATGATGCACATCCGTCATCACTACTCTGGTGTCGTGACGACAATCTGTTCAAGCGCAACTTCCAGTTTGCCCAAAACTCAGCGAAGCAGAACAAGAAGAAATTTGGATTAGACTTCAACCCTGGTCCCTCAGCGCCACGGGCAGATGGCACACGAGAAGCAGAACCCAATGTCATCGGTCCGTATGCCAACCTTGAAGGTCTCATCACCTACATCTTGGTTCAAGGGACTGCAGTGAATGAGCCTGCAGCTGACACTAAGTCTGATGAAGTGCCAGCAGTGCCTGCAGTGCCGAAGCCTAAGCAGTTGAAGAAGCCAAAAGCTTCAAAGCCAGCCCCTTCACCAAAAATCTCAAAGCCGAAGCCATTGACGACTGCACCTCCTGAAGACAGTGTGCAGTCTGAAGACTTATCACGCGTCTCAAGGCACCAGAAGGACAAGATGCCTCAGTCTCACACTGGCAAAGAGCTCACAGCTGCTGCCATCCTGCGCAGTGAAGCCATTGATCTGTCAAGTGATGAAGATCTTGGAGATGACGCTCTTGAGCAACTCATCAAGAGCAAAGAAGAAGCAGAAATCTTCAACAATCTGCCTCTCTTTGATGTCGCCATCATCCACAACTTCATTGACGAGTGGTTTGCCACACCAAACACCAGCTTTGAAGATCTACAGCTGCCCGTTGGCCTAAGCGTCGCCTTCCAAGGTGCTATTGCTTCAGAACTTGCCATTGCCTAGCGCATTGTTGAACTGAAGCAGAAAATTGATCATGAAAAGGCTCAGTTCAAGAAGAATATGGCTAAGCTCAGCGTGCAAGAAGTAAAGAGCTTCAAGATCATGTTGCATGAGCTAAAGGAAAACTTTCTGAAGAAGCATGCAGAAGCTCAGGGTTCACGTGAGCGGATGAAGTCTCTGGCTGACAGATGTGTGCAAGCCTACAATGAGGCTGAGAAGCGCAATGCACTTGGGCGTCCTGGCATCGATCCCAAGATGGCCGCAAAGAAAAAGAAGAAGACTGTTGCAGCTGAACCAGAGGCACCAAGGCAGGAAGCAGTTCCACTTGTCTTCCGAACTGCAACGACTGGCTCGAAGCCAAAGAGCCGGTCAACAGCTTCAGAGCTCAAAAGACAAGAACTGCTGAAGCTGAAGCCAGGAAGAGGAAAAGCTCTGAAGCCTCTCCTACTGCCCCCAGCAAGAAAAAGAGAAAGACTAAGAAATCTCGGGCTGCTCCCACAGAGCCCTTGATAGTTGAACCTATTTCTATGGTTCACCCTGACGCAGAACATCAACTGATGGTTCATGAGCCTGCTTCCACAGAGGCTCCTGAAGCTGAAGACATTCCAGCAGCTGATCCCATCGCTGCTGAAGACATTGGTCATCGTGACAATGTAGAAGATGATGCAGCCCTTCCTTAATTAGAACACAGCGAACTCATCAGTATTGGTCGTCCACAGACGCCAATTGCACAGGATGCTTCATGGGCGGATCGCCCTCAAGAGGAAGAAGACTATGAGGCTCAGCCCACTCAAACCCCACAGGCGTCGTCTGTGTTCTGCAGGCTTCGCAAAGGTCCAAGGCCTCAAGTCTATGCTGAAGACATTCCGGCTGCATCAGCCACAGAAGAAGCACCACAAGAGCCCATTCCTCTGCTCCACCAAGAAGCAGTTCTCCAGGAGAATGTGCTTGTGACCGACCCTCCAGCTAGTCAAGCGGAGGATGAAAATCTTGAGGCTGCCACAACCAATAACGAAGCTAATGTGGAGCCCTTCCCAGCAAAAGCTTAAGAAGACAGCGAAGCCACTGAACCCACAACTTCTGTTCCTGAGTCTGCTGCAGGTCCCCAATTCAACTATCATGTTGAGCACAGGCCTTAGGTCCAGAAGCCAATCCCCAGATTGCCAAGGTTTCCAGGTCCTGCATCAGCACCTGGCTCCTTCAACATCAATGGCTTCAGGGCAGATAATACTTTCTTTAGTAGCTCCAAGAACCCCTATACAAGGAAAAAGATTTCATCAGATAGGTTCTGGAGCTATCCTCAGCGCAGCTACTACTCTTGCATACTGTACAACCAAGGTCACATTTTCCCGCACAAGCGCCTTGATGTGGAAGCTATTGCTGGTCTGCCCTGTCTAGAGGAAGCGTTGGATTGCTTCAAACAAGTGGGTCTGCTACAGTTCATTACTGATGAAGAGCTCCTGCTACAATTCTATGCCACACTGCACATCAAAGAATACAACAGAGATCCGAAGACTTGGGTCCTGGAGTGGATGACCGGCAATGTTCATCACGAAGCCAATGCATTTGATATCATTGAGCTCACTGGCCTGCCCACTCCAGGCGAATTCTTCGAGCAAGGCTGCCGGCTACACACTGAAGCTATTGAGAGCATATTTCAGAGGCCTGAACCGAATATGAGTCAGATGCTCTCCATGATGAAGCCATTGCCTCACGATGCTCCTTATCCCACAGAGTTCTTCGTTGAAGACCTTGAGTACCTGCCCAGGACCATCTATCACATCATCCGGCGGACTCTCTGGCCCATTAAAGGACACTCTCCAAATGCCAAGATCGAGGGTGCAATGAAGACTCTGATATTCTGTATCCTTCATGGCAAATGCTTCAACGCACAGGATTTCTTCATACGCCAACTAGCTGCGTCAGGCTCAGATCTATTTGGTCTAAAGTTCTATGCTCCTTGGGTAATGAGGCTGATCAAACTTCACTCTGCCATCTTGTATCAGCCCTCAGCCAACAACCATCGGATCTTCTTGCCTGATGTGGATACCTCTGCTGAAGCCATCTATCCTGAACCTGCCAAGCAACCTCTGAGTCTTCAGAATGCAGAACACCAGAGCTTCACTCAAAACATTGCAGGTGTTGAAGCCATCTCCAGGGTGTATCCTTTGGCTAGCACTACACGTGCACCACACCCTGCGTCAACTGAAGCCACTGACAGTGCCACTGCTTCAAGACCCAAGAAGCACACTCGTGTTCTCAACAACTAAGTGCTTCTTGTGGCCCTTCATCAAAAGCAGGATAGGCATCATGACTGGTTGAAGAGACAGAGAAAAGCCTCTTGGTGGATGTAAATCGCATCCGAAATCTTGCCACCAAGAACGCTTTCGTTGCCCATGAAACCTGTCGTCGCACATGGAAAGGGCTAACGATGATGCTTTCTGAAGCTGATCTTCAAGAGGATGGCTTCACTGAGAGATTCAAGTTTGACTCCACACCTCCTCGAAGAGTTGTGCTGCTGGGGACACCATCTCTTGAAGACTCTGAGTTTTCTTCCTCTGCTGCCACAGTCACTGCCAGAATCATTGAGGAAGAAGACGATGCTACTTCACCACCATCTGCTTCAGCACCTCCAAGCTCTTCTGCACCGCCAAACAACGCCAACAACCCTGCTACTTCATCTACTCCTCATGGGAACGAGTAGAGGCTCTATGTCTTCAAACCTTTTCGGTCATTACTGACAAAAGGGGGAGAAGCATATGAGAATGATAGTCTTCAAGCGGGTTCATATGGGCGGGTGCCTTATATTTTGCTTCGTGCTTACAACTCTCGTTTTTTGCTACATTTGGTTCTTATGAGTTGTAACACTTAAACCAGATGGTCGTCTGCTACTTGTTTTCCACCCTGTTATGCGAAGATAAATTCCGCATGTGCGACGATAAATTCCGCACTTATCTCATTCTGCGAACGTCCATTTTCCATTATGCATGTCATTATCTTCATATACTTTCACATGCATAGTGGATTGTCATCATAAGCTGAAGTGGATCTCCACAAGTACAACCTGCCATGTGCATTTGCATTCCAAAAGCAAATTAACTTATATGCACATCTTCAGGGGGAGCCCTTGCAACTTATGAAGAGAATTCCTTATCCTTTACAATTTCACAGACTATATTCCCCGTTGAAAACTTCAACTAGTTTGTCATCAATCACCAAAAAGGGGGAGATTGTAAGTGCATCTAGTGCCACCCCTAGTTGGTTTTGGAGTATTGACGACAAACCTAGTTGAGGGACTAATGTGTTTGTGAGAATTGCAGGATAACACAGGTAGAAGTCCCTCATTGATTCGGTTTTACTACCAGAGATGACCCCTAAAAATGTATGAAGACATTGAAGTCAAAGGTGGTATATGAAGATATTCACATTGAAGACTATGACAAAAGAAGACACGTTATGAAGCCTATGGAGCTCGAAGACTTAGATCTTTCGTAGTTATTTTTCTTTTGTGTTGAGTCATAGGAACCACCGTACTGTTAAGTGGGGTCCAGGAGAACCAGTCAGAATGACTGAAGTGATGCCTAAACCAAAAACCTATGTCTTCGAGTGAAGACAATGAGAGCGAATCTTGTCCAGAGCCGGACAAGTCAGCTTTTCTTGTAGCCCAAGTAAAGTTGCCATGAGAGTTTGAAATCTGTCCATTGAGACACGTGTCAGTTCCTTAGTGACCCAGGGTCATTTCGGACAAATCAAGTCGGGTTGCCAAGTGGCTATAAATAGCCAATCCCCTACAACCATAAACGGTTGGCTGCTCAGATTGAGAGTACGGCTTTTGTCGTTTGAGAGCAACCCACCTCGAAGCCTTTGAGAGAGAATTCCTTGCGAGGATAAATCCCTAACCACCCAGAGCCAGAGAACATTGGGCATCACTTAAGTCTTCCTGTCTGTGTGATCTGAAGACTTATTACACTTGAGGACTGTGCATCCCCACACGGTTAGGCGTCGCGTTCAGAGCATCCAAGAGACATTGTGGATTACCAGTGAATGAAGTCTGTGAAGGTTTGGGAGTCTACCTTGAAGACTTACCAGATTGATTGGGCGAGGACTATGTGACCTTAGCTCAAGGAGAATACGGTGAGGACTTGGTGTCCTGAGCTGCGTGTTCAGGACTGGGTGTCCGGGACTGTGTGTCCTAAGGTTTAAATACCTAGCCGCTTCAACCAGACGTACAGTTGTCACAGCAACTGGAACTGGTCCAACACATCATTGTCTTCAACGAGTCACTGGTTTCATCTTCACTTGCTTTACTTACTGATCACTCATTGTGAAGTCTTTGCGTGTCTGTTCTATCTGTTGTCTTCACAACGTGAGTGTATGATCTGTTTGGCTTCACAGTATCTTCCTACCTGATCCTTATTACACTAGAGCTATTTGTCACTGTGCTTTCACTCTGTTGATACTTGACCATAGCTTGCCTAGTGTAGTCTAACTTCCGCTGCATAGTAATAGGCATATCTCTACTGTTTGTCTTCATAACTTCCACGTTTTGAAGACTTTCATAAAAATCGCCTATTCACCCCCCTCTAGTCGATATAACGCACTTTCAGATTGTATCAGAGCAAGGTGCTCCCTTGTTCTGTGTGATTTGGCTTAACCACCTGGAGTTTTAGCTATGTCGACTGCATATTGTAGTTCATGACGATTTTCCAGTAACTTGGTGATAGTGACTAGAGAACTATGTCAATCACTATCTTATCTAGAAGATTAACTCCCACTTGATTCAAGTGATTGTAGTGCTCAGACATCTGAGCACATGCTCACTGGTTGAGCTAGGCAAAGTACTTGTCAGAGGTCTCATACCTCTTGACTCGGGCATGAGTCTGAAATACCAATTTCAGCTCTTGGAACATCTTATATGCTCTGTGGCGTTCAAAACGGTTTTTAAGTCCCGGTTCTAAGCCGTAAAGCATGTCGCGCTAAAATATCAAGTAGTCATCATACCGAGCTTGCCAAACGTTCATAACGTCTGCATCTGCTCTTGCAATAGGTCTGTCACCTAGCGGTGCATCAAGGACATAATTCTTCTATGCAGCAATGAGGATAATCCTCAGATCACGGACCCAGTCCGCATCATTGGTACTATCATCTTTTCAACTTATTTTTCTCTAGGAACATTTAAAAATAAAATAGGGGAGCTATACGAGAGCTATTGATCTACAACATAGATATGCAAAGAACTACCAGGACTAAGTTCACGATAAATTAAAGTTCAATTAATCATATTAATTAAGAACTCCCACTTAGATAGACATCCCTCTAATCATCTAAGTGATCACGTGATCCATATCAACTAAACCATGTCCGATCATCATGTGAGATGGAGTAGTTTTCAATGGTGAACATCACTATGTTGATCATATATTCTATATAATTCACGCTCGATCTTCCGGTCTCAGTGTTTTGAGGCCATATCTACATATGCTAGGCTCGTCAAGTTTAACCCGAGTATTCCGCGTGTGCTAAACTGTCTTGCACTCATTGTATGTGAATGTAGAGCTTATCACACCCGATCATCACGTGGTGTCTTGGCACGATGAACTGTCGCAACGGTGCATACTCAGGGAGAACACTTATACCTTGAAATTTAGTGAGGGATCATCTTATAATGCTACCGCCGTACTAAGAAAAATAAGATGCATAAAGGATAAACATCACATGAAATCAAAATAAGTGATATGATATGGCCATCATCATCCTGTGCCTTTGATCTCCATCTTCAAAGCACCGTCATGATTAACATCGTCACCGGCTTGACACCTTGATCTCCATCGTAGCATCATTGTCGTCTCGCCAACTATTGCTTCTACGACTATCGCTGCCGCTTAGTGATAAAGTAAAGAAATTACATGGCGATTGCATTTCATACAATAAAGCGACAACCATATGGCTCCTGCCAGTTGCCGTAACTGTGTTACAAAACATGATCATCTCATACAATAATTTATATAATCACGTCTTGACCATATCACATCACAACATGCCCTGCAAAAACAAGTTAGACATCCTCTATTTTATTGTTGCAAGTTTTACGTGGCTGCTATAGGCTTAGCAAGAACTGTTCTTACCTACGCATCAAAAACCACAACGCGATATAGTGATTGCTTTTTGATCTTCAGAAAGAACCCTGTTCATTGAATCTGATTCAACTGAAGTTGGAGAAACTGACACCCGCCAGCCACCTGTGTGCAAAACACGTCGGTAGAACCAGTCTCATGAACGCGGTCATGTAATATCGGTCCGGGCCGCTTCATCCAACAATACCGCCGAATCAATAAACAACTAGTGGGCAAGCAATATGTATATATACCCATGCCCACAACTTCTTTGTGTTCTACTTGTGCATATAACATCTACACATAGACCTGGCTCTGATACCACTGTTGGGGAACGCAGTATTTCAAAAAAATTCCTATGAACACGCAAGATCTATCTAGGAGATGCATAGCAACGAGAGGGGAGAGTGTGTCTACATACCCTCGTAGACCGAAAGCGGAAGCGTTTAGTAATGCGGTTCATGTAGTCGAATGTCTTCGCGATCCAACCGATCCAAGTACCGAACGCACGGCACCTCCGCGATTTGCACATGTTTAGCTCGGTGACGTCGCTCGAACTCTTGATCCAGTTGAGGCCGAGGGAGAGTTTCATCAGCACGACGGTGTGGTGACGGTGATGATGAAGTTACTAACGCAGGGCTTCGCCTAAGCACCACAACAATATGACCGAGGTGGAAAACTATGGAGGGGGGCACCGCACACAGCTAAGACAAATCTTGGAGTGCCTTTGGGTGCCCCCTGCCCACGTATATAAAGGAGGGCAGAAGAGGAGGCCGGCCTAGGAGGGGCGCGCCTATAGGGGAAGTCCAACTAGGATTCCCAATCCTAGTTGGAGTCCCCTTGCTTTTCCAAGAGGGGAGAGAGGGAAGGATTAGGAGAGGGAGAAGGAAAGAGAGGGGGGCGCCGCCCCTTCGCTTGTCCAATTCGGACTTGCCATGGGGGGGCGCGGACACTCCTTGAGGCCCTTCTCTCCTTTCCCATATGGCCCATTAAGGCCCACTACTTCCCTCGGCGAATTCCCGTAACTCTCCGGTACTCCGAAAAATACCCGAATCACTCGGAACCTATCCGATGTCCGAATATAGCCTTCAAATATATCGATCTTTACGTCTCGACCATTTCAAGACTCCTTGTCATGTCCGTGATCTCATCCGGGACTCCGAACAAACTTCGGTACATCAAATCACATAACTCATAATACAAATCGTCATCGAACGTTAAGCGTGCGAACCCTACGGGTTCGAGAACTATGTAGAAATGACTGAGACACATCTCCGGTCAATAACCAATAGCAGAACCTGGATGCTCATATTGGCTCCTACATATTCTACGAAGATCTTTATCGGTCAAACCGCATAACAATATACGTTGTTCCCTTTGTCATCGGTATGTTACTTGCTCGAGATTTGATCATCGGTATCCTCATACCTAGTTCAATCTCTTTACCGGCAAGTCTCTTTACTCGTTCTGTAAAGCATCATCCCACAACTAACTCATTAATCACTTTGCTAGCAAGGCTTATAGTGATAAGCATCACCGAGAGGGCCCAGAGATACCTCTCGAATACACAGAGTGACAAATCCTAATCTCGATCTATGCCAACTCAACAAACATCATCGGAGACACCTATATAGCATGTTTATAATCACCCAGTTACGTTGTGACGTTTGATAGCACACAAGGTGTTCCTCCGGTATTCGGGAGTTGCATAATCTCATAGTCATAGGAATATGTATAAGTTATGAAGAAAGCAATACCAATAAACTAAACGATCAAAGTGCTAAGCTAATGGATGGGTCTTGTCCATCACATCATTCTGTAATGATGTGATCCCGTTCATCAAATGACAACACATGTATATGCCTAGGAAACTTAACCATGTTTAATTAACGAGCTAGTCAAGTAGAGGCATACTAGGGACACTCTGTTTGTCTATGTATTCACACATGTATCAAGTTTCCGGTTAATACAATTCTAGTATGAATAATAAACATTTATTATGATATAAGGAAATATAAATAACAACTTTATTATTGCCTCTAGGGCATATTTCCTTCAGATGATATCACGAAAATGGGGTGTTGGGAGGGTGGCGATGGCGTGGACGGCGGCGGCACGGTGGATGAAGAGAGAGGTGCAAACTGGGATCCGGAGGAGGCGGAGGTGCCAGTGAAGAGGGATGGGTTGGTACCGAAGACAAAGGAAGGGCTCGCGGCCGGTGCGGTGGAGGACTTATTGCCGGCGGCGGTGGCGACGGAGGAGAGGGAGCTCGGGGATGAGGAGGAGCTCGTGGTGGAGGAGGAGGAGGATCCATGGTCGTCGACCATGGCGGAAGGCCTGATATCTGATACCAAGTCGAAGAATGAATCGGCAATAATAACTAGATTGATTGCCTTCCTTTTGGTACAACAATTTACATACAGGAGCTGCCCATGAAAGTAGGCACGCAGGTACCGGACATGATGTCGCGCGTACACTGGCACTCTTCTGCTCGTCATTCACCCTGAACATGGTTAAACTCGCACTTCAGCTCGTGTCATTCACCCCCGAGACACGGCCGGTGATCGGCGCATGCACGGCCCACATGCACGGTTATGGTGCTGCTTCTCCAAATTATTTCCTACAGTCTGAATGTCCTATCCTGTACCTACCATGGCTACAACGGCTAACACTAGTCTACTCACCAGACTTGCACCAACAGACCCAAGAAAGAGTACAGCCGGCAAACGTCCGGTGCTCGTACGCACGGTCGATGGCAACAGGGCGGAGAAAGCAGTAAAAACGATGGGCGCGCCACAACAATTGGCACCACAGAAAGCAAAGCGCCGAGTGATCAAGGTGGCCGGTACGATCACGTACGCTCACTCCCCCGGGAACCGTGGCATGTGCGTGGAGCACGCCCAGCTACCGCCTACCGCCGCGCACGGCCTCGGTGCAGCTAGCGGCGCGAGGGCGGCCGGAACGCATGTGCGGCGGTACTACGAGACAAGGAGCCGTAGTGCCGTCATGGCCGGGCTCCGTCGGCATCGGCGTGGCCGGAGACGCAAGGAGTCGTTCAACTTTCTAGCTAGTGCTGCACAGTGACAGTGCCGACAATGATCATTCAGGTTGCGCCGCTGGCCGGCATGGTAGGGGCGCCTTCGCTGTCCGCCTCTGTGGTGGAGCTCTGCGTCGGGTCAAACTGTCTATTCGCAGTTTTTCCTTCCCGGCTTAGTGCGCCGGTGTGTATGCCGTCTTGTCTTACGGTTCTACGTACTAGTACATTGTAGTATCAGCATGCAGACCATGCTAAAAATACCGTCAGAAAAGAACCTAACAGTGGATTGGACTGCCCCAGAACCTAACAAAGCCCGCCCGGGATTTGAAACTTGAGCGAAGACGACGAAGAGAAAATGGCGAGCTGTGTGGCGACGGATCGATCTACCCTGTCCAATAATTGTAGAAGGTGCGCCACTGTATTATTACTGCCACCGTACGGCAACACCTCCAGGCCCCTCCCTCGCCCTGCCACTCTGTGGAGTGTCGACGCATACTCGCTCTACTCACTGTCAAGTGTACAGGAGTATGGCCCGTTGCCAGTCATTGCACTCGTCATTTGAAATAGGGAATCGAAAGTGCCAAATTGGAAGATTCTCTTCTCCCTGCCAGGCCAGGAGCTGTAATTTACATTGGCATGATTGTGCGCATCGGCCCTTCTTGGCGTGCCACATCTCCCTTGTCCTCTTGTCTTTGGGCTCTTCTATTAATGCGATCTACCCGATGCATGCACGCAGCTTTGTTCGCGTCTCCGTGGTGACGGCCTGCCGCCGTTGACGAAAATGTTGTTCGTCGGAACGTCAATTTTATTTACGTCGGAACGTCAATTTTATTTACGTCGATGCAAAATTCCGTTTGTATTTTTGTGAAAACATTTCGAGAGGTAAAATGATATGTAGAAACTCGCTGTCAAACTGTTCTGTACGATCTACTTGAGGTGAATCATAGCGCCCGTAGCGTCCCCGGACATGGGCCTGCGTTCTGCATTTGTCGGCAGGCAACACATTGATTGCTGAGTTCTGAGATCCGAAAGCCAAGCATAGCATTAGCTTCATACTACTTCAGCAGGTTAAACCCTTTGCTGCATTTGTTAAGATGGCATCTGATGAGCTTTTCTTGTCAGGAAAAAGGGTTCGAATTTACTCTGCTGATAGAATGATCAGCTGACATCTGAATCCTCGTTACACATGTGACATCACAAGTCTGCACTGTTACCTTGATTGGCCAGACCGTCAGACTGAATATTCCGTTAGCATGGCCAGTACATTTGATCAACAGAAAATACAACATCACTAAGTTAGAGCATCTACAGCCAGATGCCCCAAATTCGCCACTAACGGCTGGGCGAACGGTCCGGTCACTGACGGTCACGGAAATACGATCCATACGGGCGTCTCAAACGGGCCTCAAAGGGCCGGGCAGAACGACACCTCATATCAGCCCAAATCTAGGGCAGATATGAGAACGTCTGGGCGCGTCTGCCACGTCGGTCCCGGTCCACGCTGGGCCATCCGACCCCACATATATTTCTCCACATCCGTTTGCCAGACCAAACCCTAACCACTTCACTTCAATCTTCTCCACTCTCCTCCGTCACCCAAACTACCGTTCGGCAATCTCCGACCTTCTCCGGCATGGCAAGCAGCGGATCCGATGACGATCAGTACAGATCCGTCGGATGGGGTGTCGCCCGTGCGGTAGGGAGGAGGCAATGGCCGTCTGCATTGCACTTCGCCGCTCCCTGGAGGACAGCGCCCGACCGACGGCGGGATATGTCCGGTGCGAGTCCATTGCGTCGGTGCATTGCGCGCTCGAATCCTCTCGGGCTGGATCATCACGGTTCTCCCAAGAGCCTTCCAATCTCCCTTTCCCCATCAACGGACGGGCGGAGTACGAGTCCTATCGGGACTGGTGCGATCGCCGTGGGAAGTAGAGCATGAGGGTCGTCGATGCCCGACTCGCTGCCGACATGGCAGCGGCGGAGGCGGTGGCGCATTGCCACAGAGGAGGAAGTCATCTGCACCTGCATTGTAAAGAAGTGGCATCAGAGGAACATGTGTGGCCTCGCCCGAGAGCAGAGTCGGGCGGGTGCCATGGATGGAGTGCGCCCCAAGGAGGAGGAGGACAACCCCGAGCCGGATAGCTCCGGCGATGAACAGATCCGTCTCGATCCGTACTGCGTCTTCAACCGCTACTTCTGCTAGAAGGACGGCAAGGACGCCGGGAAGGGCAAGGGCAACCGTGGATGGTCTTGTTCATAGCTAGTACGTAGGTAAACATGCCATTTTTTGTCGTCCGTGTTGCAAATATGCCCTAGAGGCAATAATAAATTAGTTATTATCATATTTCCCTGTTCATGATAATCGTTTATTATCCATGCTAGAATTGTATTGATCGGAAACTCAGATACATGTGTGGATACATAGACAACAACGTGTCCCTAATGAGCCTCTACTAGACTAGCTCATTGATCAAAGATGGCTATGATTTCCTAGCCATAGACAATTGTTGTCATTTGATAACGGGATCACATCATTAAGAGAATAATGTGATGGACAAGACCCAAACTATAAACATAGCATATGATCGTGTCAAGTTTATTGCTATCGTTTTCTGCATGTCAATTATATGTTCCTATGACCATGAGATCATGCAACTCACTGACACCGGAGGAGTACCTTGTGTGTACCAAACATCGCAACATAGCTGGGTGACTATAAATGTGCTCTACAGGTATCTTCGAGGGTGTCTGTTGAGTTGGCATGGAGCAAGACTGAGATTTGTCACTTCATATGACGAAGAGGTATCTCTGGGCCCTCCCGATAATACATCATCACAAGAAGCTTGCAAGCAATGTGACTAAGGAGTTAGTCACGGGATCTTGTATTACAGAACGAGTAAAGAGACTTTCCAGTAACGAGATTGAACTAGGTATGGAGATACCGACAATCGAATCTCGGGCAAGTAACATACCGATAGACGAATGGAACTATATACAGGATTAGCTGAATCCTTGACCTCGAGGTTCGACCGATAAAGATCTTCATAGAATATGTAGGAGCCAATATGGGCATCTAGGTCCCGCTATTGGTTATTGACCGTAGAGGTGTCTCGGTCATGTCTGCATAGTTCTCGAACCCGCAGGGTCTACACACTTAACGTTTGGTCACTGCGCCGCCGCCGCTTCCTCCGTCTCGCTCTAGTCGCTGCCGCTCCTCATGCGCGCCATTCCTCCGACGAACAGCGCCCGGCTACCCACTGCCGCTCGGCGCCCACAAGGTGTTCGACAAAACGCTTGCAAGGTATGTATTGCTTCAACTTCACATTTTTTACATGAATTTGGTGCATGTTGTTTGTAGTTTTTATAGACTAGTTTAAATTCAACATTGTATATGAGTTCGTCATATGATTCTTTCGAAGAAAAATTTGATATTGAAGAGGATGACCTTGCAATGATCCTAGCTATGCACATCAATAAAAAATTGAAGCACGGTGGTTCGGTCATGGCTCGGCAGAAAATTTGGAGGGATAAGATCGATGCCGACAACAGATTGATGCGGCACTATTTTGTGGATAATCCCACATACCCCAAGTCGTACTTCTGGCGCCGGTTCGGGATGAGCACCGAGTTGTTCAGGCGCATTGTAGAGAAACTGGCGTGCCATGATTGGTTTTTTCAGCAAAGGAGGAAGGTCGCGGGAGAACTCGGGCATAGCACCTTTCAGAAGGTGACAGCCGCTTTGCGTATGTTGGTATACGGTATTCCGGCTGATCTAGTTGATGACCACTTGGCCATGTATGAGAGCCAAGCCATCATGTGTGTCAAGCGCTTCGCAGTCGGAATTGTGCAAGTGTTTTTCCCCGAGTATTTGAGATCTCCCAATGCTGAAGACGCCGCAAGGCTTTTGGGGATGAACAAAGCTCGCGGGTTTCGTAGGTATGCTTGGCTCAATAGATTGCATGCATTGGAGTTGGAAGAACTGTCCTAAGGCATGGCATGGGCAATTCCACGGCCAAAAAAGGGTTCCACTATAATCCTTGAAACGGTAGCCAATCAAGAGACTTGGACTTGGCGTACTCTTTTGGTATGCCTGGATCTTTGAATGACATCGACGTTGTTAATAGGCCACAACTCATGAATAAGATTGCAAATGATGTACTGCCACCGGTGCAGTTTGTAGCAAATGGTCATACATATAACTATGGCTACTATCTTGCGGATGTCATCTACCCAAAGTGGCAAACATTTGTGAAGCCGTTGAAAAACTGGAAGATAAAAAAAATCTAGATCTCCACAATGCTTAGGTGGCGGCCAGGAAAGATGTGGGGAGAGCTTTTGGGATTTTGCAAGCCCAATTTATTGTTTCAAGAGGACCGGCTAGATTTTGGGATCAAAAGATACTTTGGTACATCATGCACGCTTGTGTGATCAGGCATAATATGATTATCGAGAATGAGCGTAGCCAAGATTTAGACTACTCTCAGTATGAGCTCTTGGGACATCCCGTATGAGTGCGGCGGAGGGCTGTGAGGGTGGCCCAATTTGTTGCCTCCTATCATGCCATTCGACGTGCCGAAATGCATGCTAATCTTCAGAAGGATCTCATCGAAGAGTGGTGGGCATGCAATGACCGACAAAACACGTGATGATTTGTATGTTTGATGTTGTATTTGTTGAACTATTTGTTGTATTGGAAGATAAACTATTTGTTTGAGTTGTAATAAAATTGAACTATTTATTGCTGATTTTTTATGTGTTTGATCTTCTTGGTTTTGTTTGGATTGCACATGTTGTTTGTGCTGGGCGCGCGCGCCGTTTTTTTGCAGCGACTATCGAAGCGACTTGCGCGCGCTTTATTTTGCAGCGGCTGCTAGAGCCAGTGTTTAGCTGTGCCCAAAAATTGGCTATTTCGGCGCTCTAAAGATCTTTTTTACGCGCCGCGCGTTGTCGCTGCTGTTGGAGATGCTCTCACGAGACAAGGGCCTTGGTGGTGGGCTGGTGCTGCCGTCCCCTCCCCGTGCGCTCGCCGTTCCGTTGGTACGTCTTCTTCTGTCCCGCCGACGAACTATGCGTCGGCCCTCGGCCGCTGCTCCGGTGTTCCCAAGGCGATGTGAATGATGGGCCGGGACTCGTGGTAAAATCGCCCGTACCCACGTCGCCGCACGGGCTTCCTCGATCGCCTGTCCAAAGTACGGAGTATCTACGAGTACGAGGCCATGCATGCCGCGTGCACGGCCGGCGTGACTGCGTGTGAGCGCCGCTCCATCGCGATTAAATTGGTGTTCCCTGTGGTGTGGGCGAGCGCAACGGTAATAACCGCTGTCGCGCGACGCTCCGGTGAGCCGCCTCACGAGGGGCCCGATGTTCCGCGTGCGTGCATGGAGCCTCGTCATTCACCTGAGCATGGTTAAACTCGCACTTGAGCTCGTGCCATTCACCCCCGAGACACGGCCGGTGATCGGCGCATGCACGGCCCACATGCACGGTTATGGTGCTGCTTCTTCAAATGAGGCATCCGCCATGCCCCTACAGTCCCACTGTCCTATCCTATACACCTACCATGGCTACAATGGCTAGCACTTGTTTACGGACCACACTTGCACCAATAGACCCAAGAAACAGCCGGCAAACGTTCAGTGCTCGTATCGTACGCACGTCGATGGCAAGCGGGCGGAGAAAGCAGTAAAAACGATGGCGCGGAGGGCGACAACATTGGCACCACAGAAAGCAAAGCGCCGAGCGATCGAGGCCGGTACGATCACGTACACTCACTCCCCGGGGGACCGTGGCATGTCCGCATGTGCGTGTATATATATCATGCCCGCCAGTCTACCGCCGCGCACGGCCACACCCAGCGCACGCATGCGCGGCCGGGCCTGTACAGTGCCGCCGAAGCCGACGATCGATCAGGTTGCACCGCCGGCTGGCATGGTAGGGGTGGAGCCGTACGTGGAGCTTCGCGTCTGGTTAAACTGCCTACTCGCTGTTTTCCTTCCCGGCCTATTACGCCGGTGTGTCTGCCGCCATGGCCGCACGTATGGTCTTATCTTACGATTTCACCACGACTGTGCTTGTCCTAAAAAAACACAATGTGTGGCATCAGCATGCAGATCATGCTAAGAATACTTCCAGAAAAGAAAAGACAAACTACTCTCCCTCGAACACCTTGGATTAGACTGCGCCAGAAACTATAACAAAACATGCCGGGAATCTCCTGGGCGCTGCGTCCGGGCTTTGGAGCTTGAGAGAAAACAACGAGGAGAAAATGGTGAACTGTGTGGCGACGGATCTACCCTGTCAAAAAATAATAATTGTCCAAGGTGCGCCACTGCACGGCAACGCCTCCAGGCCCCTACCAAGGCCTGCCACTCTGTCGAGTGTCGACGCGTGCTAGCTCCACCCACTGTCGATTTTACAGTAAGTATGGCCCATCGCCAGTCATTGCAGTCGTCGTTTGAAATAGGGAATCGAAAGTGCCAAATTGGAAGATTCTCTTCTCCCTGCCAGGCCAGGAGCTGTAATTTACATTGGCATGATTGTGCGCATCGGCCCTTCTTGGTGTGCCACATCTCCCTTGTCCTCTTGTCTTTGGGTTCTTCCATCAATGCGATCTACCCGATCTACCCGATGCATGCACGCACCTGGTGGGAGGACAAACAAGTCTGCGTCGCGGACGAAAATGTTGTTCAAATCCGATAACTTGTCGGATTCCGCCTGTATTGTTCATGAAAACATTTCCAAATTAGAGTTCGGAAGGTAAAATAAAATACAGAAAATGGGGGAGGAGGAGGATTACGATCTACTTGAGGTGAATTATGCTCTGGCTTCGCCTGTAGACTTCTGAGATACCAGGGCCTAGCATTTTATTTTCATACTTCAGCACTCAGTTCTTAAGCTGGCATCTGATGGGCTCTTGTCAGGAAAAAAATGTTCAACTTTGCTCTGCTGATAGAATGATCAGCTGACATCTGAATCCTTATTCGCCAAAAAAAAGACATCTGAATCCTTGTCTCACCTATGACACCACAAATCTGCACTGTTACTCTGATTGGTCAGACCGTCAGGGTGAATATTTCATTAACAAGGCCAGCACTATTTGATCAGTTGAAAAGACATGACATCGCTTTTTCTCAAAAGTATATGAATCACAATATCACATTTTTATAGAAGGCAAAAATTAGTTACAAGAATTGTCGAAAAGCCACAGAAATGAAGCTACCCAATACAACCCAAATCCCAAATAAACTGTAAGGTGATGTCTCACATAACTATGAAAACACCTACCTCCGGCGGATCTTCGACTCTGAATCTCGTCCACGATCTAATCCATGAGTTGGGCGGTAGTTCGCTATTGTGCCATTGTCCTGAACACTCTCGCAATCCGCTTTATCCACACGCTCGAAGCAATAAGTGCTGCAATTTTATTTACTTTGGGCTTAGCCCAATAGCAATTTCAGAAATTTCTAATAAATCCTAAAGGCCCACGCAGCCCAGTCGTGCAAGGCAAGAGGTGAAACTAAAGTTTAGTCCCACATTACTAGTTTAGAGGGAGTTGGACCTCTTTATAAGGAATGTTCTTTCCCCACTTGTATGAGCATGAGAACAAGAGGGACATCCACGCGCGCTCCTCCTCCGCCGCCCGCCTTGCCTCATCACGCCCCGCCTTGCCTTTGCGAAAGTGGAGTTCGAATGCGAACGGTGCAGCCCTTCGGCTGCTGGCTGTTGCTTCATCTCCGTCTCTTCATTTCACCTCCCGTCGCTGCCCTCTCGCCTCCTTCTCTTGCGCCTATAAAAGGGAGGTCGCTCCTCCCAGAGAGACGCACCAGAACTACTCCTTCCCTCGCAATCGGTTCCATCTCTGAGCTGCTGCTGTCTTCCTTATCCCGGCTTGCGGCGTGCACCGCACGTCGGGACAGTAGGCCTCCGAAACCGCACCTTTTGAGTCCTGTACGGGAGAAGGGTGATAAGGTTTTTGGGGAGCGCTCAGCGCGACTACTGGCTGCTTCATCACGGACGATCCGGTCGCCGACGACTACTTCCCCGACGACGACTTCTTCCCCGACGTCCACGACCTCCTCGACGACATGGCAGGCGAGGACACCGACCCCAAGTCCAGCGCTTCTGCTGCTGATGTCCCGTACGTGTTCTTCTCCTTTCTATTAGAGGTTCTGCTACAGTTCCTTGTTCTAGTATTTGCCCTAGATATGTTAGACTCTATTTCATATATGCAACTTGCTATACTGTCTGCTCTAGATATGTTTAGTTACAGTTCATATATAATGATGTTGTTTACCTTCTCTTTGTCAAATCGCATGGCTTGTTTTATCACTACTATACTGGTCATGCTTTATCTAGTATTTCTTTTAATAAAATCATTCAGTAAATTGCTCATATTTCCAACAATCCAAAAACCTTATTATAGGCAATTTACCCCGACTGCTTTTGCTGCTTCCATGAGACCTCCTATGTTTGAGGGTATCTACTATAAGATGTGGCGCGTGAGAGCAGTCTTGTGGTTTCAAACCATGAGTTGCTATGACGCCACGCTTGGCAAGCCTGAAGGGGAGCTTGATGCCCAACAGGAACAAGCGTTTCAGAAAATGGATACTCTGTTGAAGGCTGCTCTCTTGAGTGTTCTTGGTGAGAACATAGTTGATGCTTATGCGTCAATTGATAATGGAAAAGATATGTGGGACGCACTCGAGGCCAAGTTTGGGGTCTCGGATGCAAGCACTGAGCTGTACATCATGGAGCAATTCTATGATTACAGGATGACTGAAGAGCGCTCCGTGGTTGAGCAAGCTCATGAGATACAGTCATTTGCTAGAGAATTTGAGCACTTCAATTGTATGCTACCGGACAAGTTTATTGCCGGAGGTATCATCACTAAGCTTCCTCCTTCGTGGAGGAATTTTGCTACCTTACTGAAGCATAAGAGGCAGAAGTTTTCCGTTCCGGATCTCATTGGCACTCTTGATGTGGAAGAAAAGGAGAGAGTAAAGGACACACGTGTTTGAGGTATTGAGGGAGGATCTAGTGCCAATATGGTACAGAAGCAGAACTTCCAGCCCCACAAGCTCAAGAACAAGGGCAAGTTTGATGGTAAAGCAAAGTTTGATGGGAAGAACAAGGCTGTCCAGCACAAGAACTTCAAGAAGAAGAATGACAAGAAGAAAGGTGTCTCTCATGTGTGTGGGGATCCTGATCATTGGGCTCCTAGTTGCCCTAATCGCTATGACAAGCGTCATCCTGGGAAAGGCGGCAAGACCGTTAATGTTGTCATTGGAGACATTGATATGAAGGATGTTGGGTATGGTATATTTCCCACTATTCTTTCAGTATGTCATTCTCCTGATTGGTTGATTGACACGGGTGCTAATGTGCATGTATGCGGTGATATTTCCATGTTTTCGTATTATCAGACCGCGGGGACTTCAACCGTGCTGATGGGCAACGGTTCAAGTACTTCTGTTCGTGGTGTTGGCACGGTCGAGCTGAAGTTTACTTCGGGGAAGATCGTGCGGCTGAAGAACGTGAATTATGTCCCCTCCGTCAATAAAAATCTTGTTAGCGGATCTCTTCTGTGTAGAGATGGCTACAAGCTTGTCTTTGAGTCGAATAAATTTGTAATATCTAAGTATGGAACCTTTGTTGGTAAAGGCTATGAGTCAGGAGGCCTGTTTCATTTATCCTTATCAGACGTTTGCAATAAAGTTGTTAATCATATTTGCAACAATAGTGAATCAAATGTGTGGCATTCACGTCTTTGTCATGTTAAGTTTGGTTGCATGTCGCGACTAGCGAAGTTGAACTTAATCCCTAATTTCACCACTGTCAAGGGATCCAAGTGTCAAGTGTGTGTGCAAGCTAAGCAACCTCGTAAGTCACACACGACTGCGGAAATGAGAAATCTTGCACCACTAGAGCTCATACATTCAGATCTTTGTGAAATGAATGGTATTTTGACAAAAGGTGGAAATAAATATTTCATGACGTTAATTGACGACTCCACCAGATACTGCTGTGTGTATCTTCTGAAATCTAAGGATGAGGCTTTGAACTTTTTCAAGATCTATAAAGCTGAAGTGGAAAACCAACTTGAAATCGAAGAATCAAGAGGCTTAGGTCCGACCGTAGTGGAGAGTATTTTTCCAATGAATTTGATGCTTTTTGTGCGGAACATGGTATAATCCATGAGAGGACGCCTCTCTACTCACCTTAGTCAAATGGGTTGGCCGAAAGAAAGAACCGTACTCTAACTGATTTGGTTAACGCCATGTTAGACACATCGGGTCTCTCCAAGGCATGGTGGGGGGAGGCGATATTGACAGCATGTCATGTCCTAAACCGAGTTCTCACAAAGAACAAAGAGATAACTCCATTCGAGGAATGGGAGAAGAAAAGGTTAAAACTCTCTTATCTACGGACATGGGGTTGTTTGGCGAAAGTCAATGTTCCAATTCCAAAGAAGCGGAAGCTTGGACCAAAGATTGTGGATTGTGTATTTCTGGGATATGCTTTTCATAGCATTGGCTATAGATTATTGGTTGTAAAATCTGTGGTACCTGACATGCATGTCGGTACGATCATGGAGTCGAATGATGCGACTTTCTTTGAAGATATCTTTCCCATGAAGGATATGGCTACCTCATCTAATCAGGAGATGCCTAGTTCATCAAATCAGGAACCAGTTACAATTACCAAACCTGCCATTTCGTTAGAATACTTTGAAAGTCTTGTGAAGGAGAATGTTGGTGAACGTAGTAATTTCAAAAAATTTCCTACGCACACGCAAGATCATGGTGATGCATAACAACGAGAGGGAAGAGTGTTGTCTACGTACCCTCGTAGACCGAAGCAGAAGCGTTGTCGCAACGTAGAGAAAGTAGTCGTACATCTTCCCGGTCCAACCGATCCAAGCACCGTTACTCCGGCACCTCCAAGTTCTTGGCACACGTTCAGCTCGATGACGCTCCCCGGGCTCCGATCCAGCAAAGCTTCGAGGAGGAGTTCCGTCAGCACGACGGCGTGGTGACGATCTTGATGTTCAGCCGTCGCAGGGCTTCGCCTAAGCACCGCTACAATATGTCCGAGGTGGAATATGGTGGAGGGGGGCACCGCACACGGCTAAGGAACAATCACGAAGATCAACTTGTGTGTCCTAGGATGCCCCTTGCCCCCGTATATAAAGGACCCAAGGGGAGGGGGCGGCCGGCCAAGGAGGGCGCGCCAAGGGGGAGTCCTACTCCCACCGGGAGTAGGACTCCCTTCTTTCCTAGTTGGAGAAGGAGAAGTGGGAAAGAGGAGGAAGAGGGAAAGGAAAGGGGGGGCGCCTCCCCCCCTCTCCTTGTCCTGTTCGGACTAGGCAGGGGAAGGGCGCGCGGCCACCTCTTGCCTCCTTTCCTCTTCTCCCTTAGGGCCCATGTAGGCCCAATAACCCCCGGGAGGGTTCCGGTAACCCCCCGGTACTCCGGTAAAATCCCGATTTCACCCGGAACGATTCCTATATCCAAACATAGGCTTCCAATATATCGATCTTTATGTCTCGACCATTTTGAGACTCCTCGTCATGTCCATGATCGCATATGGGACTCCGAACAACCTTCGGTACATCAAAATACATAAACTCATAAAGAAACTGTCATCGTAACGTTAAGCGTGCGGACCCTACGGTTCGAGAACAATGTAGACATGACCGAGACACGTCTCCGGTCAATAACCAATAGCGGAACCTGGATGCTCGTATTGGTTCCTACATATTCTATGAAGATCTTTATCAGTCAGACCGCATAACAACATATGTTGTTCCCTTTGTCGTCGGTATGTTACTTGCCCGAGATTCGATCGTCGGTATCTCAATACCTAGTTCAATCTCGTTACTGGCAAGTCTCTTTACTCGTTCCGTAATACATCATCTCACAACTAACTCATTAGTTGCAATGCTTGCAAGGCTTATGTGATGTGCATTACCGAGAGGGCCCAGAGATACCTCTCCGACAATCGGAGTGACAAATCCTAATCTCGAAATACGCCAACCCAACATGTACCTTTGGAGACACCTATAGAGCACCTTTATAATCACCCAGTTACGTTGTGACGTTTGGTAGCACACAAAGTGTTCCTCCGGCAAACGGGAGTTGCATAATCTCATAGTCATAGGAACATGTATAAGTCATGAAGAAAGCAATAGAAACATACTAAACGATCGGGTGCTAAGCTAATGGAATGGGTCATGTCAATCAGATCATTCACCTAATGATGTGATCCCGTTAATCAAATAACAACTCTTTGTCCATGTTTTAGGAAACATAACCATCTTTGATTAACGAGCTAGTCAAGTAGAGGCATACTAGTGACACTCTGTTTGTCTATGTATTCACACATGTATTATGTTTCCGGTTAATACAATTCTAGCATGAATAATAAACATTTATCATGATATAAGGAAATAAATAATAACTTTATTATTGCCTCTAGGGCATATTTCCTTCAGAGAACAATGAAGTTCCTACTAGGAGCAAGAGACAGAGGACTGCAAAGTCCTTTGATGATGATTTTCTTGTGTATCTCATAGATGACACTCTCAGTTCTATTTCAGAGGCCTATGCATCTGAAGATGCTGACTATTGGAAGGAAGCAGTTCGTAGTGAGATGGATTCCATCTTGGCGAATGAAACTTGGGAGATAACTGATTGTCCTTATGGGTGCACACCTATAGGATGCAAATGGTTATTCAAGAAGAAGCTTAGGCCAGATGGTACTATTGAAAAGTACATGGCTCGACTCGTGGCTAAGGGTTATACCCAAAAGACAGGTGAAGACTTCTTTGATACTTACTCACCTGTGGTTTGACTGAACACTATTCAAGTTCTACTTTCACTAGCTGCCTCGCATGGTCTTCTCGGTCATCAAATGGATGTTAAGACTGCTTTCCTAAATGGAGAGTAGGACAAGGAAATTTATATGGAACAACCAGATGGGTTTGTACTAGATGGTCAGGAAGGAAAAGTGTGCAAGTTGCTGAAGTCTTTGTATGGACTCAAGCAAGCACCCAAACAGTGGCATGAGAAGTTCGAAAGAACTTTAACAGCTGCAGGCTTTGTTGTGAACGAAGCTGACAAATGTGTGTACTATCGCCATGGTGGGGGCGAGGGAGTTATCCTTTGCTTGTATGTTGATGACACACTGATTTTCGGAACAAATCTGAATGCCATTAAGGAGGTCAAGAATTTCCTATCTCGCTGTTTTGAGATGAAGGATTTAGGACTGGCTGATGTCATTCTGAACATCAAGTTGTTGAGAGACGATGATGGTGGGATTACATTGCTTCAATCTCACTATGTGGAAAAGATCTTGAGTCACTTTGGCTATAGTGACTGCAAGCCCTCTCCAACACCTTATGATGCAAGTGTGTTACTTCGAAAGAATCGAAGAATTGCTAGAGATTAATTGAAATATTCTCAGATTATTGGCTCGCTTATGTTCTTAGCCAGTGCTACAAGACTTGACATCTCTTTTGCTGTTAGCAAACTGAGTCGGTTTGTCTCAAAACCAGGAGATGTGCATTGGAAAGCTCTAGAGAGAGTTTTGCGTTATTTGAAAGGCACTGCAAATTATGGAATTCACTACACCGAGCACCCAAAGGTGCTTGAAGGGTATAGTGACTCAAACTGGATCTCAGATGCTGATGAGATAAAGGCCATGAGCGGATATGTATTCACTCATGGAGGTGGCGCTGTTTCTTGGAAGTCTTGCAAGTAGACCATCTTAACGAGGTCAACAATGGAAGCAGAACTCACAGTACTAGATACAGCTACGATCGAAGCAGATTGGCTTCGTCGGCTCTTGAATGACTTGCCGGTTGTTGAGAAACTTGTACTGGGTATCCTTATGAACTGCGACAATCAAACTGTGATCACGAAAGTGAGCAGCTCAAAGGATAACATGAAGTCATCAAGACACGTTCAGAGAAGGTTAAAGTCTGTCAGGAAAATGAAAAACTCCGGAGTTATTGCATTGGATTATATCCAAACGTCTAAAAATCTGGCAGATCCTTTTACTAAGGGTCTATCACTAATGTGATAGATAATGCATCGAGGGAGATGGGTATGAGATCCACAATATGAGTTGTTCACAGTGGTAACCTATTCTTTGTAATCGGAGATCCCGTGAATTAGATGTGGAACACAAGTTGTTGATCAACTGAGAGGAGAGTATCCTTACTATTAACAATACCACTCCATGAAGATGCAATACTCTCCTAAAACTGCATGGTAGGTTGATGTATATCTTAATGTGTTCTAAGTGGCTCATTTAAGCAGAGATGTCCTGCAGAACATCTTTTGAAGAACACACCTATATGAGTCTGATTGTCAAACATCGCAATCTATGAGAGTAGGGTTCTCTTTAGTAAACTCATGAAAGGTCTCGGAGTATGACGCATAAGCTCCACCCGCGGGGAAGACCCACGGTAGCCACGTATCGGTCAAAGCTTTATGTGAAGCTAGATTCGCAGAAAACTTGCAGTTCAAGGACCAGTCCATTGTTCAAGTCGCTTACTAGTGTAGCATAGAGTTCTAGGTGGAAATTCAACTTAACAGTCTCCACTGCAGTACCGGTATATAAAACAGTGTTTTGAAACCAAAGGCAATTTTTGTGTGCCTCTGGGATCTGCTGGGGGATTGCTGGAATTTTGTCTACTTTGGGCCTAGCCCAATAGCAGTTTCACAAATTCCTAATAAATCCTAGAGGCCCACGCAGCCCATTCATGCAAGGCGAGAGGTGGAACTAAAATTTAGTCCCACATTGCTAGTTTAGAGGGAGTTGGACCTCTTTATAAGGGAGGTTCTTTCCCCACTTGTATGAGCATGAGAACAAGAGGGACATCCACATTGCTAGAATTTTGTCTACTTTGGGCCTAGCCCAATAGCAGTTTCACAAATTCCTAATAAATCCTAGAGGCCCACGCAGCCCATTCATGCAAGACGAGGGGTGGAACTAAAATTTAATCCCACATTGCTAGTTTAGAGGGAGTTGGACCTCTTTATAAGGTAGGTTCTTTCCCCACTTGTATGAGCATGAGAACAAGAGGGACATCCACGCGCGCTCCTCCTTCGTCGCCCGCCTCGCCACGCCATGTCACGCCTCGCCTTATCACGACGCGCCGCGCCGCGCTGCGCCGTGGGTTGCGGGAATGAGCCGCCCTCTCGCCTCCTTCTCTTGCGCCTATAAAAGGGAGGTCGGTCCTCCCAGAGAAATGCACCAGAACTACTCTTTCCCTCGCCATCTGTTCCATCTCTGAGCTGTTGCTGTCTTCGTCATCCCGGCTTGTGGCGTGCACCGCACGTCAGGACAGTAGGCCTCCAAAACCGCACCTTTTGAGTCCTGTACGGGAGAAGGGTGATAAGGTTTTTGGGGAGCGCTCAGCATGACTACTGGCTGCTTCATCATGGATGATACGGGCGCCACCGACTACTTCCCCGATGTCCACGACCTCCTTGACGACATGGCAGGCGAGGACACCGAACCCAAGTGCAGCTCTTCTGTTGTTGTTGTCCCGTACGTGTTCTTCTCCTTTCTATTAGAAGTCCTGCTATAGTTCCTTGTTCTAGTATTTGTCCTAGATATGTTAGACTCTATTTAATATATGCAAATTGCTATACTGTCTGCTCTAGATATGTTTAGTTACAGTTCATATATAAAGATGTTGCTTACCTTCTCTTTGTCAAATCGCATGGCTTGTTTTATTACTACTATACTGGTCATGCTTTATCTAGTATTTCTGTTAATAAAATCATTCGGTAAATTGCACATATTTCCAACAATAAGAAAGGCAGTTGTCGGTGTCAAAACCGGCGGATCTCGGGTAGGGGGTCCCGAACTGTGCGTCTAGGCGGGTGGTAACAGGACGCAGGGGACACGATGTTTTACCCAGGTTTGGGCCCTCTTGATGGAGGTAAAACCCTACGTCCTGCTTGATTAATATTGATGATATGGGTAGTACAAGAGTAGATCTACCACGAGATCAAAGAGGCTAAACCCTAGAAGCTAGCCTATGGTATGGTTGTTGTTCGTCGGACTAAAACCCTCTGGTTTATATAGATACCGGAGAGGGCTAGGGTTACACAGAGTCGGCTACAATGGTAGGAGATCTACATATCCGTATCGCCAAGCTTGCCTTCCACGCCAAGGAAAGTCCCTTCCGGACACGGGACGAAGTCTTCGATCTTGTATCTTCATAGTCCAGGAGTCCGGCCAAAGGTATAGTCCGGCTATCCGGACACCCCCTAATCCAGGACTCCCTCAGTAGCCCCTGAACCAGGCTTCAATGACGACGAGTCCGGCACGCAGATTGTCTTCGGCATTGCAAGGCGGGTTCGTCCTCCAAGTACTTCGTAGAAGATTTTGAACACAAAGGTACTGTCCGGCTCTGCAAAATAAGTTTCCACATATTGCCATAGAGAGAATAATATTTATGCAAATCTAATCTGCTGACATATTCCGTAGCATGACATCGCACCATGACCAAGTCTTTATTCGAATCGTTTTACTTTCCCACCTCAGCGCGTTTAGCGAGGTGGTTTCCTTGGCATGTCTTGTCAAAGCAGAGATCGTGTCTCCTTATTCCGGGATTCTCATCAATATGGGCGTGGGTAACCCAACCGTTCCCATTGGTATGTATTCTCGATCAAAGGCGAGTCGCAAACGGTCACGGGGAGGGCCCTTGGTATTCAACCTCTTATAAAGAGACTGAGGGAGTCCTGGATTAGGGGGTGTTCGGGTAGCCGGACTATACCTTCAGCCGGACTTCTGGACTATGAAGATACAAGATTGAAGACTTCGTCCCGTGTCCGGATGGGACTTTCCTTGGCGTGGAAGACAAGCTTGGCGATGTGGATATTCAAGATCTCCTACCATTGTAACCGACTCTGTGTAACCCTAACCCTATCCGGTGTCTATATAAATCGGAGGGTTGTAGTCCGTAGGCAATCAACTCCATATACAACAATCATACCATAGGCTAGCTTCTAGGGTTTAGCCTCCTTGATCTCGTGGTAGATCTACTCTTGTACTACCCATATCATCAATATTAATCAAGCAGGACGTAGGGTTTTACCTCCATCAAGAGGGCCCGAACCTGGGTAAAACATCGTGTTCCCTGCCTCCTGTTACCATCCGGCCTAGACGCACAGTTCGGGACCCACTACCCGAGATCCGCCGGTTTTGACACCGACATTGGTTCTTTCATTGAGAGTTCCTCTGTGTCGTCGCCTTTAGGCCCGATGGCTCCTTTGATCATCAACAACGATGCGGTCCAGGGTGAGACTTTTCTCCCCGGACAGATCTTCGTCTTCGGCGGCTTCGCTCTGCGGGCCAATTCACTCGGCCACTTGGAGCAGATCGAAAGCTACGCCCCTGGCCATTAAGTCAAGTTTGGAAGCTTAAACTACACGGCTGACATCCGCGGAGACTTGATCTTCGACGGGCTCGAGCGACGGCCAAGCGCGCTGCACTATCTCGAGGGGCATGATCTAGCTCTGCCCCCGGACAGTGTCCTGGAGGCCGCACACGCATCGGCTCCGACCCCTAACTCGGAGCCTATTGCACCAATTGAGGATGAACGGTTGGACATCACCTCGGAGGCCGCGATCCCGAAAGCGATCGAGCCGAACGCTAGCCCCGCACCCTGCACGACCCGTGACTCCGAGGTCCAGACTCCTCCCCGGACTCCGAACCCCCCGCGCCCCTGCCAATCGAATCCGATTGGGCGCCGATAATGGAGTTCACCGCCGCAGACATCTTTCAGCACTCGCCTTGTGGCGATATCCTGAACTCTCTCAAGACTCTCTCCTTATCAGGAGAGCCCTGGCCGAACTACGGTCAGCGAGGATGGGATACGGACGATGAAGAAATTCAAAGCCCACCCACCACCCACTTGGTAGCCATTGTCGACAATTTAAACGACGTGCTCAACTTCGACTCCGGAGACATCGACAGCATGGATGACGATGCAGGAGATACCGACGAACCAACGCCCATAGGGCATTGGACAGCCACCTCATCTCACGATGTGTACATGGTGGATACCCCTAAAGGAAGTGACAATGAGGAAAAAGGGGATGGGACGGGAGATCGACCCCCCGAAAAGCAATCAAAGCATCGGCATAAACGCCGACCCAAGCCCCGCCTCAACAAAAACCCAGCCATAGAGCAGGACGAGCCGGTAGACGACGAGCAGGCCTTAGAGCAACCATCCGAACAGGGCAACACGGATAGAGAAACCGAACATCCCTCCTCCGGCGAAAACGGCATTCCGGACGACCTCACGCCGAATAAACCTATGGAGCAGAAGAACCTCCACGAGAGGCTCGTTGCAACTGCACGCAGCCTAAAGAAGCAGAAGCGGAAGCTAAAAACAGCGGAAGACGCACTCCGGATTAGATGGAGCAAAATAATCAACACCACAGATAAGTACGGCGACAGTCGCCGCACTAAAAGCTATCCGAAAAGAAAGCTACTGCCTGAATTCGAGGAAGAGGCCCTAGAGCCCTCGCATTCAAAAAATGAAAAAGCCACACGGTCGGATAGACGACCCCATAAAGCGGCAAGCGGCACCGCACCTAAATCGACATGCGACCCACCTAAGGATTCGCATCATGGCCCAGTCAGGTCCATTTATGGGCCAAGAAAGCAAGCTCTTGTAAGCAACGCTATGAAGCCATCATCAGAATCTGGCACACCCAAATACAGGGGCGCCGCACACCCCCTATGTTTCACCGATGAGGTCCTGGACTATGAATTCCCAGAGGGATTCAAACCCGTAAACATAGAGGCATATGATGGAACAACAGACCCTGGAGTCTGGATCGAGGATTATATCCTCCACATACACATGGCTAGAGGAGATGATCTCCACGCCATAAAATATCTACCCCTTAAGCTTAAAGGGCCAGCCCGGCATTGGCTTAAAAGCCTTCCCGAAAACACAATTGGAAGCTGGGAAGAGCTCGAGGATGCTTTCCGAGCAAACTTTCAAGGGACCTATGTCCGCCCTCTGGATGCAGACGATCTTAGTCACATAACTTAACAACCCGGAGAATCAGCTCGTCAGTTCTAGAATAGATTCCGCACTAAAAAGAATCAGATAGTCGACTGTCCGGACGCCGAAGCCTTAGCAGCTTTCAGGCATAACGTCCGAGACGAATGGCTCGCCAGACACCTCGGCCAAGAAAAGCCAAGAACAATGGCCGCACTAACAAGCCTCATGACCCGTTTTTGTGCAGGGGAGGACAGCTGGTTGGCAAGGTGCAGCCCCAGCGACCCAAGTACATCCGAAACTAGGGATGGAAACAGAAAACCGCGACGCAACAAGGACCGTCGCTGGACTAAGGACAAAAGTCCGAAGAGCACGACAGTCAATGCCGGATTCAAAGGCTCACGACAAAATCAGAAAAAATCGCCCCCCTAGGATAACAGGGACGACCCATCCAACCTAAGTAAAATCCTGGACAGGATATGTCAGATACACAGTAATCCCGAGAAGCCTGCTAACCATACCCACAGAGACTGTTGGGTTTTCAAACAATCCGGCAGACTCAATATCGAACACAAGGGGCTCGACACACCAAGCGAAGACGAGGACGAACCCCAAAAGCAGAGCACCAGGAAACAAAAGAACTTCCCACAAGAAGTAAAAACAGTGAACTCACTTCACATAACAAAACGTGCGGCGCCCGTAAAGGTACGCACCACACGGCCCAAAGGGTCCTGCCACTGGTTGTCAAAACCGATCATCTTCGATCAGCTAGATTATTCTAGGAATATCAAGAATGTAGGCTGGACTACCTTGATACTCGATCCAATAATTGGCGGACTCCAGTTTTCAAATGTCCTTATGGACGGTGGCAGTGGACTAAACCTGATATATCAGGATACAATCCAGCACATGGGGATAAACCCAACAAGAATCCACCGCAGCAAAACCTCCTTTCAAGGGGTAATACCTGGTCCGGACACCCATTGTATGGGTTTTCTCCGACTCGAAGTCATATTCGGCTCTGCCGATAACCTCCGCCGCGAAAAGCTGACCTTCCATATCTTCCCGTTCTCAAGTCGCTTTCAAGCACTACTGGGACGCGAAGCTTTCGCTCGCTTTAACGCAATACCGCATTATGCATCTCTTACACTTAAGATGCCCAGTCCACGAGGCATCATCTCTTTGAAGGGGAAGCACTGAAGTGCGCCTCCCCAAGCGGAGGACTGTGCGGCCGCTTTGACAGCCCCACAGCAAAATGGCCTCACTGGCCAAAAGAAACTTCGAAATAGGTCATTCAAGACCAAGAACGCGGATAGACGAGTTCGGTGCAAAATCATCATTGATGCAGGCCTAGAAGCCATATACCCCCGCACTAGGGGCTCCACGCATATACAATAAGATACAATAAAGCTCAATCTCATATACCTTACTTTATACTTTGCTTATTTTAAACTTTTTCGGCACGACCCGTTTTCAACTCAGTTCCTCTCTTTTACAGATGAACATCGTGCGGCGCCCGTCCAGGACACGGCACAACGGAGATACAGGCGCAGACGTGCAGTAGGGACCCGTCCTAAAGGATTCTTTTTAGATTAAGACCCTGCATAAACCTTTTTTACTGTCTCTTGTTGCTACACATCCCCTGGTTTTTCCTTTCTGATATAACCAAGGAGGAGGCTGGCGTCTTGGCATGTGGCCACGTCAGAATTTTTGCACGTACCTGGACACTAGGGGCTTTTTTAATAAAGAGTGTTGTTTCGCCCGCACTCATAAAGACCGAACACCTTAGGGAGTGTTCGGCGTCGCGAGTTTTGGCATTATATGCATCAGCTCTGAATCATGTCTTTGGTCAAATGTTGGGTTGCCCGGCTCCTGAGTTCGGCTACCTTACATTCCGCTCTATCGGCTAAGGTAGCACCAGGAGAACTACTGCAATTGTGCCCCCGGTTCGGCCGGGCGAGCACCTCAGTAGAGAAAGCCGAAAACTGACTGTCATGATGTAGCGTGAGACTGGTCAGCCACTCGATGACCTATCGGAATCTATCGGATTCCTCCACTTTAACGAAGGGCCGCTTCCCGGTCAGGCACATACGCGCCCTGAATTCGGACGAGCGCAGTTGCCACCAAGGAGCTACCTAAAGAGTCTCATTGTCAAACTCCTATGGCTAAGTGAAAGTGTTAAAGCATTATAGTCCGGTTGCCTGGGCCGCTGCGCTATCACCTCATTTGTAGGACCAAGACGTTGTGTTAAGTGTGAAAATGCATCTTCTGCGAGCACCCCCGCACTATGTGCGTGGGGGCTGAAGCCAA
>NC_057812.1:130733881-130747024 GCF_018294505.1 Triticum aestivum | reverse complement strand
GGCCGCACAGGAGGTGTTCCCAATACTTGGAGGCACAAGTATAAAAAAGGCCACTACAGTTTATCAAAATATTACTTTATAAATACATATGCTATCATAACATAGCATCTTTCGGGCACTGCGTCTCTATTACACGAGCGCCTTCAAGAACTTCCTGAAAATAGTGCTCGGAGGGTACTCGGCTTTTGTCCGAATCTCGGGACGCAACAACGGTGGTCTCCATCTCTGCCCAGTATGTCTTAACACGGGCAAGAGCCATCCTAGCGCCCTCTATGCATGCTGACCTCTTCATTGCATTTATACGCAGCACCGCGTCAAGGAATTGCTGCACCAAGCTGAAATAACTCTTCGGCTCCGATCTCCCCGGCCACAGGTGACCCATGACATACTTCATGGCGAGTCCAGACAACCTATTCAGTTCGGCCCATTGAGCCAAACGATCATCCACTGCCAGTGGACGCTCTGGATTGTGAAACTGCGACCAGAAAAGCTTTTCCACCTCGCGATCTTTCTGATCTTGAAAGTGTTCAGTCGCATCAGCAACACTCGCTGCCAAGTCCAGATAGGTATCCTCCACACTCCACACCCAGTCCAACGGAGCAAACTTCGGATCAAAAAATTTCCTTCATAGCATAAAGGGCTTTCCAGCCGCAATCTGTCCGGCCTGATGCAGCTCCTCCTTCGCAGCTCTCATCGCAGAGCGCGCGTCTTTGGCATTGGCACCGGCTTTCTCTAAGTCCGTCTGTTTCACCTGGTCTTCTTTTTCAAGAAGTCTGCAACGGTCGGTAGTGCTTTTTAACTTTTTGGCCATCTCGGCCATCTCCTCCTTGCTTCGGCAATGAGCAGCCTGTTCGGCTCTCAGCTCTTCAAGGGCCTTCTCGGCAACCGCATCGCTTTTTCTGGCTTACTCCTTAGCTCGGGCAAGTTCTGCCCTAAGATTCTCCACGGCGGCCGTACCATCTGCATCGAGCACACACATTGTAAGACACTGGCATGAAGCTCCTCTTACCTGATGCCGCCCGAAGAATTACATACCTTGAGCCTCATCAAGCCACTTGTTGACAAGCGCGATGTCGGCATCTGCCACGTCCAGTTGCCGCTTTAGTTCGGCCACATCATCAGTTCGGCTTGATTCCGGACACCTCGCCACCTACATTCAAAGGCGACATCTTAGACCTGGGATTATGATCCTCTGTGTGCCGTCATTTCTTGACAACGCGCAGAGTCTCAGGGGCTACTATCTACACAGGGCGCACCTTACTTATGCGCAACTAACAAAAGTGTACATTATCTAACGTACCTCAAAACCCGTCAGTAAACTTTTGACGGCCTCATGCAATCCGCTTTCTATGGATGAAATCCTTTCAATCACCGCGCCCATCAATGCACGGTGCTCCTCTGATATAGAAGCTCGCCCCAGCAGAATCTTTAGCTCCTCCGGCCGAGCACCAGACGGTGCCGGACTTGTCCTATGGCCTCTTTTGAAGGCCGGACGCGGAGAGCCTTGGGGGGCCACATAGCTATCTTCCGCCCCTACCGGATTCAGAGAAACCCTCCGCGACGACACCTCAGGGTCGCCCGCCTCGCTAGGCGGTACGGCAGGGGGAGGCGTCCCGCTCTCCATCATCTCCAGAAGAAGATCCCCCGAAGATGAGCTCTGCTGAGAAGGGCTGAGGTCCGAGCTACAAGGTAAAATTTCGGTTAATCTTCTCAGATATAAATCAAGGATTTCTCTCATCCCTCAAAAGGAAAACCTCTCTCTACTTACGGCTCGCTGGAGGGCTGATCCCTTTGAGGGCGTAGTTCGGCCGAGGAACTCCCCGGCGTCGGACCCTCTGACGAGGATTTTCTCCCCCGCTTTGGGGCCATGGTCTCCGGGTCGTCAGAGGCGGCCCTCTTCTTCCCATTGGGAGAGGAATTGTCGGTTCCTCCCTTCGGAGCAGCCTCCTTCAAGGAGGCCACAGTTCCCTTGTCCTTCCCCTTACTTCCCTCCAAAGGCATTATCTTTAACATCCTGACAAGCACGGGATCCGGCCTGGTTTCGGGAAGGGGAGTCGGACACCTGATCAGCTTTGCCTTCGCTATCCACTCCTGTTTAAAAGGACAGCTCCTTTAGGGGAAAGTTTATGACGATTATATGGATAGTAGGTCCGGGCACAAGGTTACTTACTTTGGTATCCGGGTGATTGCAGCTTAGGCCTGCGTCCTCGGTCAAATCCGGACACATCATTTGTGATCCGAAGAACAGTTTATACATCTCCACGGGCGTTGCGCCCATAAAATGATGGAGAGCTCGTGGTCCCTCCGGATTAAACTCCCACAGACGAAGGGAGCGACGTTTGTCGGGCAGTGTTCGGCGAATCAGCATGACCTGCGTCACCTTGACCAGGTTGAGGTCTCTTTCTAAGAGATCCCTGATGCGGCCCTGCAACAAGGGCACGTCTTTTGATAACCCCCAATCTAATCCTTTGTTGACCCATGACGCTAGCCGTGATGGGGGACCCGAGCGAAAGGCAGGAGGCGCCGCCCACTTGGCGCTCCTCGGAGCGGTGATATAGAACCATTCTCGTTGCCACAAGCCGAGCTCCTCTTGAAAGGAGCCCTCGGGCCATGGAGCATCAGCATTCTTACTTATGACAGCGCCTCCGCACTCTGCGTGCCGTCCCTCGATCATCTTCAGCTCCACTCCAAAAGTCTTGAGCCATAATCCGAAGTGAGGAGTAACACGGAGGAACGCTTCGCACACAACGATGAATGAGGAAATGTGGAGGATGGACTCCGGAGCTAAGTCATGAAATTCCAGCCCGTAATAAAATAGCAGCCCCCTCACGAAGGGATCCATCGGGAAGCCTAACCCCCGGAGGAAGTGAGACATGAACTCTACGCTCTCATCGGGCTGGGGACTGGGAATAGCCTGCCTTTGAGCAGGCAACCTATGCAAAATTTCGGCGGTCAAGAACTTAGCCTCTCTCAACTTTAGCACGTCCTCCTCCGTGACGGAGGAGGGCATCCATCGGCCTTGAAGGTCGGAACCGGACATTGTCGAAGGTCTGAGGCACCCGGAATCTGAAGCCTAGGGTGTTGGAACTCGAGGCGACGGGCGAACTTGTTTTGGGATTGGAGAAAAGGAGTAAGGCCCTGGTCCCTTTATAAAAGGTTGAATACCAGGAGCCCTCCCCGTAACCGTTTGGGGCTCGCCTTTAATCAAGAAGACATGCTAACGGGCACGATTGGGTTACCCACGTCCGTATTGATGAGAATCCCATAAAAGGGGGGCACACGATCTCTGCTTTGACAAGACGTGCCAAGGAAACCGCCTCGCAAAACACGCTGAGGTGGAAGAGTGAAAACGATTCGAGTGAAGGACTTGGCTGTAGTGTGATGACGCACTGCGGAATACGTCAGCAGATTTGATTTGTGTTAATATTATTCTCTCTATGGCAATATGTGGAAGCTTATTTTTGCAGAGCCGGACACTACTCTTGGTGTTTACAATCTTCTATGAAGGACTTGGAGGAGGAACCCGCCTTGCAATGCCGAAGCCAATTTGCGCACCGGACTCGTCGTCATTGAAGCCTGGTTCAGGGGCTACTGAGGGAATCCTGGATTAGGGGGTGTTCGGGTAGCCGGACTATACCTTCAGCCGGACTCCTGGACTATGAAGATACAAGATTGAAGACTTCGTCCCGTGTCCGGATGGGACTTTCCTTGGCGTGGAAGACAAGCTTGGCGATGCGGATATTCAAGATCTCCTACCATTGTAACCGACTCTGTGTAACCCTAACCCTATCCGGTGTCTATATAAACCGGAGGGTTGTAGTCCGTAGGTAATCAACTCCATATACAACAATCATACCATAGGCTAGCTTCTAGGGTTTAGCCTCCTTGATCTCGTGGTAGATCTACTCTTGTACTACCCATATCATCAATATTAATCAAGCAGGACATAGGGTTTTACCTCCATCAAGAGGGCCCGAACCTGGGTAAAACATCGTGTTCCCTGCCTCCTGTTACCATCCGGCCTAGACGCACAGTTCGGGACCCACTACCCGAGATCCGCCGGTTTTGACACCGACAGAGACCAAGGCCTTACTTCTTTCTTTCAATCTCAAACGAGTTCGCCCTTTGCCTCGAGTTCCAACACCCAAGGCTCCAGATTTCAGGCGCTTCGGACCTTTGACAATGTCCGGTTCCGACCTTCGAGGCCGATGGATGCCCTCCTCCGTCATGGAGGAGGACGTGCTAAAGTTGAGAGAGGCCAGGTTCTTGAACAGCGAAATCTCACATAGGCTGCCCGCTCAAGGGCAGGTCATTCCCACTCCCAAGCCTGGTGAGAGTGTGGTGTTCATGTCTCACTTCCTTCAGGGGCTAGGCTTCCCGACGGATCCCTTCGTGAGGGGTCTCATGTTTTATTATGGGCTGGAATTTCACGACTTAGCTCTGGAGTCCATCCTCCATATTTCCTCATTCATCGTCGTGTGTGAAGCCTTCCTCAGTATTACTCCTCACTTCGGACTATGGCTCAAGACCTTCAAAGTAGAGCCGAAGATGATCGAGGGACGGCACGCGGAGTGCGGAGGTGCTTTTATAAGAAGAATGCTGGTGCTCCATGGCCCGAGGGCTCTTTTCAAGGGGAGTCCAGCTTATGGCAGCGTGAGTGGTTTTATATCACAGCTCCTAGGAGCGCTAAGTGGGTGGCGCTGCCTACTTTCCGCTCGGGTCCCCCGCCACGACTGGCGTCATGGGTCAATAAGGGGCTGGACTGGGGGCCGGCAAAGGATGTGCCCCTGTTGCAGGGCCGCACCTGAGATCACCTAGAAAGAGACATCAGTCTGGTCGTGGTGACGCAGGTTATGTTAATTCGCCGAGTTCTGCCCTGCAAACGTCGCCCCCTCCGCCTATGGGAGTTCAACCCGGAGGGACCACGAGTTCTCCAACATTTTCTTGGCATGACGCCCGTGGAGATGTACAAATTTTTCTTCGGACCACAAGTAGTGTGTCCAGATTCTACGGAGGACGCAGGTCTGAGTTGCAATCGTCCGGATACTCAAGCAAGTAGCCTTGTGCTCGGACTCACTATCCGTATATTTATCGTAAAATTGCCCCTAAAAGAGTTGTCCATTAAACAGGAGTGGATAGCGAAAGCAAAGCTAATCAGGTGTCCGACCCCCCTCCCCAAGACCACGCCGGGTCCTGTGCTAGTCAGGATGTTGGAGGTTGTGCCTTCAAAGGAAAGCGAGGGAGGGGACAGGGAAGCTACAGCCTCCTCAAAGGAGGTTGTCCGGAAGGGAGGAATCGAAAATTCCTCTCCTCAGGGGAAGAAGAGGACCGCCTCTGAAGACCCGGAGACCATGGCCTCAAAGCGGGGGAAGAAATCTTCGCCAGAGGGTCCTGTGTTGGGGGATACTTCGGCCGAATTATGCCCTCAAGGGGATCAGCCCTCCCCTGAGCTGTAAGTATAAAGGAGTTTTCTTTTTAAGAAACGAGAGGAATCCTTGCTTTATATCTGAGAAAAGTAATCGAAAATTTACCTTGTAGCTCGGACCTTAGCCCTTTTCAGCAGAGCTCGTCTTCGGGGGATCTTCTTCCGGAGATGATGGAGAGCGGAACGCCTCCCCCTGCCGTACCGCCTTGCGAGGCGGGTGACCCTGAGGTATCGTCGCGGAGGGTTTCTCCGAATCTGGCAGGGCAGGAAGGTAGTCATATGGCCCCCCAAAGCCCTCCGTGTCCGGCCTTCGAAAGGGGCCATCGGACGAGTCCGGCGCCGTCTGGTGCGCGGTCGGAGGGGCTGAAGGATTTGTTAGGGCGAGCATCTATCTCGGAGGAGCATCGTGCATTGATGGGTACGATGATTGAGAGGATTTCATCCGCGGAGAGCGGATTGCACGAGGCCGTCAGGAGTTTGCTGACAGGTTTTGAGGTACGCGAAATAATGTACCCTTTTTGGACAGTTGCGCATAAATAAGATGTGCCCTGTGTAGATAGTAGCCCTTGAGACTCTGTGCGTTGTCAAAAGTGACGACGCGCAGAGGATCATAATCTCAGGTCTAATGTGCCGCCTTCATACGTAGGTGGCAAAGTGTCCGATGTCAAGCCGGACTGATGAATTTGCCAAGCTAAAGCGGCAACTTGATGTGGCAGGTGCCGACATCGCGCTTGTCAACAAGCGGCTTGACGAGGCCCAAGGTATGTAATTCCTCCGGCGGCACCTGGTAAGAGGAGCTTTATGCCAGTATCTTACAATGTGTGCGCTTGATGCAGATGGTGCTGCTGCCATGGAGAATCTTAGGGCGGAACTTGCCCGAGCCAAGGAGCAAGCGAGGAAAAGTGATGCGGCTGCCGAAAAGGCAATTGAAGAGCTGAAAGCCGAACAGGCTGCTCACTGCCAAAGCAAGAAGGAAATGGCCAAGATGGCCGTGAAGCTGAACAACGCTGCTGACCGTTGCAAGCTTCTTGAAAAAGAAGATCGGGCGGAACAGACGGACCTGGAGAAGGCCGTTTCCGATGCCAAGGATGCTCGCTCTGCAATGAGAGCTATGAAGGAGGAGCTGCGTCAGGCCGGAGAAATTGCGGCTGGAAAGCCCTTTATGCTACGAAGGAAGTTCTGTGATCCTAAACATGCTCCGTTAGACCGGATGTGGAGTACAACGGACACCTATTTGGATTTGGCAGCGAGTGCGGCGGATGCGGCCGAACACTTCCGAGATCAAGAAGATCGCGAAGTGGAAAAGCTCTTTTGGTCGCAGTTCCACAATCCGGAGCGTCCACTGTCATTAGCCGATCGTTTGGCCAAATGGGCCAAGCTAAATAGGTCGTCCGGACTCGCCATGAAGTATGTCATGAGTCATATGTGGCCAGAGAGGCCAAAGCCGAAAAGTTATTTCAACTTAGTGCAGCAGTTCCTTGGTGCGGTGCCGCGTATCGATGCGATGAAGAGGTCAGCGTGCATAGAGGGTGCGCGGATGGCTCTTGCCCGTGTGAAGACATACTGGGCGGAAATGGAGGCCATCGCTATTGCATCTCCAGACTCGGATGGAAGCCGAGTACCTGCCGAGCACTATTTTCAGGAAGTTCTGCAAGGCGCTCGTTTAATAGAGACGCAGTGCTCGAAGGATACTATATTCGAATAGCATATATTATGTAAAACAATATTTTGATAAATTGTAGAAGCTTTTTATACTTGTGCCTGCAAGTATTATAATACCTCATGTGCGGCCGTTTAACATATATGTATATATACTCTGAAAGATGGCAGTCGTCGGCTTCAGCCCCCACGCACATAATGCGGGGGTGTTCGCAGAAGGCGCATTTTCACACTTGATCCAACGTCTTGGTCCTACAAAGGAGGTGATAGTGCAGCGAACTAGGCAATCGGACTATGATGCTTTATCACTTTCACTTAGCCATAGGAGTTTGACAGTGAGGCTATTTATATAGCCCCTGGTGGCGCCTGCGCTCGCCCGAACTCGGGGCGCGTATGTGCCTGGCCGGGAAGCGGCCCTTCGTTAATGCGGAGGAATCCTAAAGATTCCAGTAAGTCATCGAGTGGTTGACCAGTCTCACGCTATATCATGATAGTCAGTTTTCGACTTTCTCTACTGAGGTGCTCGCCTGGCCGAACCGGGGCACAATCGCAGTAGTACTCCTGGTGCCGCCTTAGCCGATAGAGCGGAACGTAAGGTAGCAAAACACAGGAGCCGGGCAAACCCAACATTTGACCAAAGACATGATTCGGAGCTGATGCATATAAGACCAAACTCGCGACGCCGAACACTCCCTAAGGTATTCGGTCTTTATGAGGGCGGGCTGGATAACGCCCTTAGTAATAAGCCCCTAGTGTCCAGGTACGCGCAAAACTCTAACGTGCCACATGCCAAAACGCCAGCCTCCTCCTTGGTTATACCAAGAAACCAGGGGATGTGTATCAACAAGAGACAGTAAAAAAGGTTTACGCAGGGTCTTAATCTGAAAAGAATTTTTGGAACGGGTCCCTGCTGCATGTTTGCGCCTGTGTCTCCGTTGTGCCGTATCCTGGACAGGCGTAGCATGGTGTTCATATGTAAAAGATAGGAACTTAGTTTAGGAAAGATCGTGCCGAACATGAGTTATACTAAATAAACGAAGTATAAATTGAAATGGGTAAAATTGAGCTTTATTGTCTCTTGTTTTATATGCGCGGAGCCCCTAGTACAGGGGTATACGGCTATTAAGCCTTTATCAATTATATGTTTATGCCGGACTCGTCTAGCCATGTCCGTGGTCTTGACGACCTGTTTAGGTGCTTTGGCTGGTGAAGCCGCTTTATTGTGGGGCTGTCAAGGCAGCCACACTGTCTTCCGCGCAGGGGGGACACTCAATGTTTTCCCTTTGATGCCTCGTGGACCAGGCATCTTAAGCGTGAGAGATGCATAATGCGGTATTGCGTTAAGGCGGGCGAAAGCTTCGTGTCCCAGCAGTGCTTGGTAGCTACTTGACAATGGGGCGATGTGAAAAGTTAGCTGTTCGTGACGGAAGTTATCGGGGGAGCCGAACATAACTTCTAGCCGGAGAGAACCCATGCAACGGGCATCCGGGCCTGGCGTTACCCCTTGAAAGCAGGTTTTGCTATGGCGAATTTTTGTTGGGTCTATCCCCATGTTGCGGATTGTGTCCTGGTATAACAGGTTTAGACCACTGTCGCCGTCCATCAGGACATTTGTAAAGTGGAGTCCGCCGATTATTGGATCTAATACCAAGGCAGTCCAGCCTGCGTTTCGGATACTTCTAGAGTAATCCTGATGGTCGAAGGTGATCGGTTTTAACAACCATGGGCGAGACTCCTTTGGGATAGGCCGTATGGCGCGTATCTCTGTTGGCGCCATTCTGTTCGTCACGTGAAGTAAGTTTACTGTTTTGACTTCTTGTGGGAAATCCTTTTGTTTCCTGGTGCTCTGCTTGTGGGGTTCGTCGTCATCCTCACTTGGTGTGTCGAGCCCCTTGTGTTCGGCATTGAGTTTGCCGGATTGCTTGAAAACCCAACAATCTCTGTGGGTATGGTTCGCAGGCTTCCCGGGAGTACTGTGTATTTGACATATCTTGTCCAAGATTTTGTTTAAGTTGGATAGCTCGTCCTGTTATCCTTGAGGGGCGGCTTTCTCTGATTATGCCGCGAGCTTTTAAATCCGGCGTTGACCGCCGTGCTGTTTGGGTTGTTTCTCTTATTCCGGCGCTGGTCCTTGTTGCGTCGGGGTTTTCCGGTTCCATCCCTAACTTCGGATGTACTTGGGTCGCTGGTGCTACATCTTGCCAACCAGCTGTCCTCTCCTGTGCAAAAGCGGGTCATGAGGCTTGTTAATGCGGCCATTGTTCTTGGCTTTTCTTGGCTGAGGTGTCTGGCGAGCCATTCGTCTCGAACGTTATGCTTAAAAGCTGCTAGGGCTTCGGCGTCCGGACAGTCGACTATCTGATTCTTTTTAGTAAGAAATATGTTCCAGAATTTCCGGGCTGACCCTCCGGGCTGTTGAGTTATGTGACTGAGATCGTCTGCATCCGGAGGGCGGACATAGGTCTCTTGAAAATTTGCCCAGAAAGCATCCTCAAGCTCTTCCCAACTTCCAATGGTGTTTACGGGAAGGCTTTTGAGCCAATGCCGGGCTGGCCCTTTAAGCTTGAGGGGTAAGTATTTTATGGCGTGGAGGTCATCTCCTCTGGCCATGTGTATGTGGAGGATATAATCCTCGATCCAGACCCCAGGGTCTGTTGTTCCGTCGTACGCCTCTATGTTTACGGGCTTGAATCCCGCTGGAAATTCATGGTCCAGCACCTCATCGGTGAACATAGGGGGTGTGTGGCACCCCTGTATTTGGGTGTGCCGTGATGTTCGGATGTTTGTTGTGTTGCATTGCTTACTAGAGCTTGCTTTTTTGGCCCATAGATAGATCTGGCTGGGCCATCTTTTCGATGCGGATCCTTTGGTGGATCGCGTGCCCGCTTGTGTGCGTCACCGCTTGCCGCTCCATGCCGGCCATGCGGTCGTCTATCCGACCGGGTGGCTTTCCTATTTTTTGATTGCGGGGGCTCTAAGGCCTCCTCGTCAAATTCAGGCAGTAGCTTTCGCTTTGGATAGCTTTTTGTGCGGCGACTGCCGCCATATTTGTCTGCGGTGTTGCGCACTTTTCTCCATATGATTCTGAGTGCATCTTCCGCAGTTTTGAGCTTCCGCTTCTGCTTTTTCAGGCTACACGCAGTAGCGACGAGCCCTTCGTAGAGGTTCTTCTGCTCCATGAGCCTATCCGGCGTAAGGTCGTCCAGACTGTTGTTTTCGCCGGGGACGGGGTGTTTGGTTTGTTTATCCAAGTTTCCCTGTTCGAACGGTTGCTCGAAGGCATGTTCGTCGTCCACCGGCTCATCCTGCTCTATGGCTGGGTCTGTATGGTTGTTGTCTCTGTCGAGGCGGGGCTTGGAGCGGCGCTTACATCACCGATTTGATTGCTTTTCGAGTGAACGATCCCTCATTGCATCCCTGTGTTCCTCGTCGTCGCTTCCTTTGGGTGTGTCCACCATGTATACATCATGAGATGAGGTGGCTGTCCAGTGCCTTATAGGCGTTGGTTCATGTTCATCTCCTACATCATCGTCCATACCGTCGATGTCTTCGGAGTCGAAGTCGAGCACGTCGTTTAAATTATCGAAGTGGCTACGAAGTGGGTGGTGGGTGGGCTTTGAATTTCTTCATCATCCGCATCCCAACCTTGTTGACCATAGTCCGGCTAGGGCTCTCCTGATAAAGAGAGAGACTTTCGTGAATTCAGAATATTGCCGAAGGGCGAGTGCTGAAAGATGTCCGCGGCGGTGAACTCCATGATTGGCGCCCAATCGGGTTCGATCGGTAGGGGCGCGGAGGGATCGGAGTCTGGGGAGGAGTCCGGCTCCTTGGAGTCACGGGCTTCGTAGAGAATAGGGTTGGTGTTCGGCTCGATCGCCGTAGAGATTGCAGCCCCCGAGGCGGTGTCCAACCACCCATCCTCGATTGGCGCAGTTGGCTCCGAATTAAGGGTCGGAACTAATGCGGGTGCGGCCTCCAGGGCACTGTTCGGCGACAGAGCTAGATCATGCCCATCGTGACAATGCGGCGCGCTCGGCTGCGGCTCGAATCCGTCGAAGATCAAGTCTCCGCGGAGGTCCGCTGTGTAGTTTAAACTTCCAAATCTGACCTGACAGCCAGGGACGTAGCTTTCGATCTGCTCCAGATGGCCAAGCGAATTGGCCCGCAGTGCAAAGCCGCCAAATACGAAGATCTATCCGGGGAGAAAAGTCTCACCCTGGATCGCATCATCGTTGATGACCGGAGGGGCCATCGGGCCTAAAAGTGACGACACAGAGGAACTCTCAATGAAAGCACCAATGTCGGTGTCAAAACCGGCGGATCTCGGGTAGGGGGTCCCGAACTGTGCGTCTAGGCCGATGGTAACAGGAGGCAGGGGACACGATGTTTTACCCAGGTTCGGGCCCTCTTGATGGAGGTAAAACCCTACGTCCTGCTTGATTAATATTGATGATATGGGTAGTACAAGAGTAGATCTAGGTATGGTTGTTGTTCGTCCTACGGACTAAAACCCTCCGGTTTAAATAGACACTGGAGAGGGCTAGGGTTACACAGAGTCAGTTACAATGGTAGGAGATCTACATATCCGTATCGCCAAGCTTGCCTTCCACGCCAAGGAAAGTCCCTTCCGGACACGGGACAAAGTCTTCGATCTTGTATCTTCATAGTCCAGGAGTCCGGCCGAAGGTATAGTCCGGCTATCCGGACACCCCCTAATCCAGGACTCCCTCAGCAGCCGAGTCAAAACTTTCTTTTGCTTTCTTCTGTAGTGCGTTGCGAGATTTCAGCCACCACCCCTCCAGCGTACATGAACACCTAGCTGACAGAAGCATGTGTGCTAAGTTTCTCTAGCATAGTCGCATTGCATCAAAATGTGATCAACAGTGTCCTCCTCTTGGCAGCAAGTGAAACATGTGGAAGTAGTTTGTTGTAGACCATGCCGAAAACGTCTATCCAAGCTCCAGACCTAGTATTGAACAACTAGCGATATGAATATTTTGCATTTTAGCGGTGCCTAGATTTTCTAGATGCAATGCACCGCAGGAAACCGACTCAGACCCTCACAAAGCATCCTATAAGTTGATCGCGCAGAGTACTGTCCCGAGAGACTCCAACTCCAAGAGAAAGTATTTGTAGTGCCCGTGCTAAGGGAAATCAGGCTGACCACCATCCAAAGGGAAGAGAATTGTTGAAGACCTTGTGGCATCAGTATAGCTCCAACATCTGTGATCCATCTCAGATTTGTTAACGCGTCATGCACGCCTCTCTTGTTTACGATCCGGTTAGCCACCATATCAATGACCAGGGGAGCTATGCCTGATACTAGCAAACTATTGATCCACCATTCATGGCACAAAAGGGTGGATCTACCATCTCCAAGCTAGATGCGGATGAGACTATCAAAGGTGCTCCTCGTCAAGTCATCAGTCACTGGCGGCATGCCTTACCAAGGTTGAATGGGAACGGTCCTACTCAGCCATTCCCATCTGACGGGCAATGCAAGGGCTTGTAGTTTCAGATGTTTTTCACACCTAAGCCTTCAAATTCGGTTGGATACAAACTGATGTCCAAGCCACTAGGCACTGTCGACCATGAATCTTATCCGATCCACCCCCCAAAAAAAGCCCTCATCCATGTGACTATATCCTCAGAAAGCCAAGCACGGGGTGTCTAGAACTAGGAGATGATGAATAGGTCTCGCAACAATGACACTTTTGTTGAGCACAAAATGACCTGGGCGAGTGATCAAGCCGCGTTGCCAAGCAGGGACGAACTATCTAGCAGCGTCAATCATAGGATGCCATGGAGCTTTGGTGAGTTGGGTGATTCCAAGGGAAAAAAATTATATGAGACCAGGTCTCACGATTAGCAAGTGAGACCCGTCCTGATGAATGCCACGTGTCATCAGAATGGGTCTCACGTGAGACCTGGTCTCATAGAATTCTTTTCCGATTCCAAGTTGTAGACCCAGCTACTTGTAAGGAAACTATCCAGTGTTGCATCCCAGGATATCTTCAATTCTGGTCTAATCCATACTCCTAGCTCTGGTTGGGTTTGTC
>NC_057812.1:130644924-130733496 GCF_018294505.1 Triticum aestivum | reverse complement strand
GTCAATCATAGGATGCCATGGAGCTTTGGTGAGTTGGGTGATTCCAAGGGAAAAAAATTATATGAGACCAGGTCTCACGATTAGCAAGTGAGACCCGTCCTGATGGATGACACGTGGCATTCACAAATCACAAAGCAGATGCTTTGTGATTTGTGAATGCCACGTGTCATCAGAATGGGTCTCACGTGAGACCTGGTCTCATAGAATTCTTTTCCGATTCCAAGTTGTAGACCCAGCTACTTGTAAGGAAACTATCCAGTGTTGCATCCCAGGATATCTTCAATTCTGGTCTAATCCATACTCCTAGCTCTGGTTGGGTTTGTCGATGATTTTGAATAGTTAGTTGTCAAGCCCGATGCTTCCCCAAAGATATCTAGAGCGGTACTAACAAATCTCTTATCTTGGTGAGACAGACGTACAAATGACCTGGGCGAGTGATCGAGATTGGGAGGTTATTAAAGAGATACCATCTGATCGTGCACCTGGGGCTGATGGATTCAAGGGGATCTTCTACCGCGAGACTTGGAGCATCATTAAGAATGACATCATAGTTATGCTGCTTAAGGTCTATGTGGGAAATGGTAGAGGTTTTGCGTCTCAAGAAGAAAAGACAAGACATCATTAAGTTACAATGTTAGTACAAGCAAAGATGTAATAGAAGACCAACATATATAGTTGTTGGGAAATCCAAGGGAAACTAGGTGGTGCATGGCAACTGATCAAAAGCCAACTATGACATGAAAAATAAAGTTCACAAAGCTGCCATCCAATTATAATGCAAATGAGTTGCTGGCAGATCCTTTGGCAAGGTAATTTGGTGATGAAGGTAAAGTTTATCACAGAAAATGATAACTAAGGAAACTTTTGTGTGAGCTTTTCCCTTAGAATGGAAGCCTACTTGAGGGTGAGGGTCCATTCCATATATTTTTGCCATCGTTGAGGATAGAAGTTTCTTGGCTTATCCATGAGGAACTGTGGTAAAAAAAGTTCATGAGAAATTATGTGATCACTCAGAAGAATAGAACTAACACATCAAGTTCACCAAGGCCTGCCTTAATTTTGTATTCCAAGTGAAATTTAGTTATTTCTTCATTTGAAAATGTTAATGCTTCATCCTTTCTAAATATAAGGCGCATTAGTTTTTTCTTAAGTCAAAAAGTTATAGGTTTGACATTGGTGCACTTATTTTCCTGGATTTTTTTCACACTTTTTAGCGATATTCATTCACTGGGAGTAGACGTTCCAATCGTCTAAGAGGTGCATGTGGTGACTTTTTCAATCCCAAGATGTTATGATGGCTCGGTATCTAGATTGTACTATGTTCGTTCAGTGGTAGGGTGTGTGTGCGTTCATACAGATGACTCTATGTGTATGTATGTGAGCAGCTTGGATTGTATCGTGTTAAAAAAATATGTGAGCAGCTTGGATTGTATCGTGTTAAAAAAATATGTGAGCAGCTTGGATTGTATTGTGTTAAAAAATGCATAAGTTTGACCGAATTCGCACAAAAACATATCAACATCTACAATGACAAAATTGATATCAATAGATGAGTCGTGAAATGTATTTATTTAGTGTATCTATTTGTTACCACATATGTTGCTATTGTTTTTTATGAATTTGACCAACTTGAACATGTTTGAGATAAAACAAAATGAATATACTTTTATTATAAATTAATTCTGAAACATACATGTGAGATCGATGGGACTATCCGAAGTAACTACGCATGAAACAATGATTTTGCCAATTTTTAGTTGTCTAGATGTTTCATAAATGTCAGTCACCGATAACAACACTTCAAAAGATGTGCCCTTCTATTGTCGGTGACTAACTTGTATGTCCAGTGAGGTGGGAGGTTGAGGGGGCCTCTTTGTTTTGCATGATTCTATATTGCACGAACAGGGGAAATGCAGAATTGAGATGACATGTCCTTGGGCCGACTTTTCCTCATAGATACCTGCCCAAGTCTATATCAGCTAGACTGCAACAAACCCCTCACTCGACAGTTGTCGAACCAACGCGCCAGACCAACATTGCATCCACCAACAAATATAGACGCCGGGGCCCAAAACCGTTGCACACCATACCTCTCCATAAGCCTTTCTGCCATTTGATGTCCTCAATGCGCCAATGAGTAGAACCACCACCTGAGGCTGCTGCCACGGCGTCCGGACAAACCCTCTGTCGAGCACCCCTCCGGGTGTATGGAAGCCGCTGGCCCACGAGCTCGATACCCACAGCCATCGTGAGCAAGGCACCCCGTAATATGCTGCATTGCCGAGCATCGTCGTCACACTGGCGAGAGGGACCTCCAACAAATCGATATAGGTGCGGCCCAAAATGATGTCATCTCGAGCAATCGAGGCCGATCAAGTCCACCCTCTCGACGTAAGAGGTGAACGATTCTCGCCTCCACTACCACCGGGAGAGCTTTGCCCGCCGGCATCGTCCAGAGGCAACAAGGAGGTCATATGAAGATGTGTTAGAAGGTCGATCAAATCTTCCACATACTTATTGTCATAATGGTGTTATCTTAGCAACAACATGTAGGATAGCTGATGAGGTGAGAGAGAAAGAAACGAACAAAAGTGTCTTGCCTTTTATGACCACTTAGAAAAATATAAGATACATATATTTCCATCGTACGACATGTCTTTTCTGTATAGTTGTTTTATAATTTTAGGATTCCGTAACTTTAAATGATAGAGGTAACACGAAGAATTAATTCACTTAATTATATCATCATCACATGAAATGCATGTCTTTTGATGACACTTGGCAGAATGGGAACCATAGCTTGATCGATCCAAAAAAAAAGGAACAATCTGGAAAACTCACACGGGCACGCACGAGCCTAGCCGTGCTTGGCCGTCTGATTGCCTTACGATCCACAAAGTCGTTGGATTTTGCACGAGAACATACCAAGATTTAAGTTTAAATTTCCGAAACTTATGATTTTGTCATTCGCTTGTAGTACTAAGTTTCGCCATTGTACCGTTTGCTCGTACCAAGTTTCGGCAGTTGAAACTTAACCAAGTTTCAAAACTTCGTCAGAACGTATTCAAGAATATCTTATTTGAAAGTCCTCGTTGCAAGAAACACTAATATAAAAACAAAATTTAATTTAGACTTTTGATTCAAAAGATCTGAAAGATTAAAATTTTGAAAACCGAAAGAAAAGAAAGAAAAAAAAAAGGTGCCCGGCCCTGCGTGCCACAAAGTGCCTCCCAGGACAATCTTGGTCTTCAAAAGAGAAGAAGAAACAGGACATGACAATGCAACTCGCGCCAAGGACACGCATGGATACCATCGCCCGATGGCCAGATGTGCATGCCCACCTCACCACCCATCAGACAAGCGAAACTAAACCTTGTACCTTCGCATCCGACCGGAGACCTGCTCGCGTGCTGATCGCACTCCGCATGGGGGCCCTTCAGGCGCATAACGCGAGTCGCCTCACGTACGCGCTGGCCACGGGGCCGGAGGCTCGCCGTAGCTGGAAGATAAGTCACCGGTAATTGACTTTACCGCCGGTAAAGTCCGCAGAACGGAGGACGACGGCAGGCCGGCGAACGGAGCAGCGCGAGGAGGTGACGTCGGCCTGGGTCGATCGTAGCCTCGTACATGTAACCGGGTAAAGATATAGGGGCCACCCATGCATGCATGCAGCTCAAGCAAAGTTTGGCATCCACCGTAAACCTGGACCACGGCATGGGTTTAACGAATCGCTCGCATCTTCCCGCGACTGTAACGCGAAGAGGTACAATCATGTGACAGTGCGGTGTAGAGGGTGCAGCTGCGTACACGTTTGTTCTGGCACCATGCCACGATGCATGTACGTGGTTTATACTCTCTGAACTGACAAGCCTTTTTTTTGGGGAGTATCTGAACTGACAAGTTGGTGGCAAGCAATTATTTCCCAAGGTGATTTTCGGCCGCATAGCAACAAACCGGAGCGGGTGATCTCTCTGCCTGAGCTTGGCTTTTTTTTTTTGAAATAGGCAAAAGATTTGCATATCATTGCGTTGATAAACACACAAACCACGTTAACAACAAGAAGGCGTGGGTGTGTGCCGTAGAGCGGCCTACATGGCCGCTTGGGGTTCCTAGGAATTAGCTTCATCTCAAATGGTGCTGGATAGATAGGAGACCGATGGTCGCTCGGCCTCAAAGGCACATACATTGCACACCTTCCGGAGGAACCATGTCGCGGGGATGATCATTGAGGATATACCTCGTCGCTTATCGGCAGGCGCTGCGATCATGAATTGTCGCCCACCACTCGATTGGCGCCAGGTGAGGGTGTCGTCGCACGGCACAATGAAAGTACCTCGTGGCATACCTGTCGCGAGAAGGGGCAATGCACAAGCAAATGGTGCAAAGTCTCAGGCTCCTGATCGGAAAGCACACATCGGGGCTCATGCAGAAGCCCACGACGGAGCAGCCAATCGGCGGTCCCATATCGGTCCTAACAGGCGGGTCAACTGAAGATCTTTGATCGCAACGGTGCCCACGTCTTCCAATTCAGCTGCCACCGATAGGCAACGTTGGAGCTAAGCAACATTGCCAAATAGTAGGAGGCGGCGGAGTAGGAGCCATTGGCGGTCATCTTCCATGACAATTTGTCTGGCTCACCCGAGAGCTTGATGTGCCGGAGAGGCGTCTAAAGCTCCAGCTATTGTAAGGTGGCCGTCACACCAAGCATGCCATGACCGAAGATCGGTTGTGGGGCCGCTCAACAATTTGCCTTTTACATCACAAACCAAAGCATGCACCGCTGGTGCAATTTCAATAATGGATCGACCCAAATCCGGTGGTCCTCCCAAAACAGACATGTGTGGTCTTCTGTCACATGCCAGGAAATGCAAGCATGGAAGATAACGGAAACATCTCTGATATGGCTGAAGGGGAGGTGGCGCCAACGCCGGGAAGGATCCGTCCTCTAGAGTCGAGCCATCGTGTGTAGAGGGCTATGCTCATATGATGGACGTCTTGGATGCCAAGGCCACCTAGCTGCACAGGGCGGTACACATGCTCATTGATTGCTTGTATCCACGTTGGTAATTCCCTGAAGAGGAGAGGATGATGCAGCACAACAAAGGTAAATGTTTCCCTCAGTTATGAAATCAAGGTTATCAATCCAGTAGGAGAACCAAGCAACACTATGTAAACAACATTTGCACATAAACAACAAAAACTTGCAACCCCAACGCGTAAGAGGGGTTGTCAATCCCTCCTCAGTATTGAGATAGATTAAATTGTATGAGCTTTGATAAATAGATCTAGCAAAAACACACACAAAAATAAATAAATAAAAAGTACAACAAGGTATTTTTGGTTTTAATATGGTATAAATAGACCTGGGGGCCTTAGATTTCACTAGAGGCTTCTCGTGAGAAAGTAGCATACAGTGGGTAAACAAATTACTGTTGGGCAATAGATATAAGAGCAAATAATTATGACGATATCCAAGGCAATGATCATGTATATAGGCATCACGTCCAAGATTAGTAGACCAAAATGATTCTGCATCTACTACTATTACTCCACACATCGACTGTTATCCAGCTTGCATCTATTGTATTAAATTCACATCCAAGATCTATTCTTGTAGGAATAGACCCCATCTTTTTATCCTCAATGGCAACGATACATGTGTGTCATGTCTTTTTCTGTCACTGAGATTGAGCACCGCAAGATCGAACCCATCACAAAGCACCTCTTCCATTGCAAGAAAAATCAATCTAGTTGGCCAAACCAAACCAAAGTTTCAGAGAAGAAATGCAAGGCTATCACAATCATGCATAAAAGAGTTCATCAAAGACTCAAATATTATTCATGGATAGATCTGATTGTAAACTCACAATTTCAACGGATCCCAACAAACACACCACAAAAAGTCATTACATCAAATAGATCTCCAAGAACATATAGAAGAACATTCTATTGAAGATCAATAAGAGAGAAGAAGCCATCTAGCTACTACCTACGGACCCATAGGTCTATGGTAAACTACTCACACATCATCGTAGGGGCAAGGGTGATGATGAAGAACCCCTCCGTGATCATTGAACCCTTCGGCAGAGTGCCGGAGAAGGCCTCTATATTGGATGTCGTGGTTCTGAAACTTGCGGCGGCTGGAATTGTGTTTTGTCGACTCCCTTAGGGTTTTTCGGATTTTAGAGTATTTATAGAGGCGAAGGTAGGTGGAGAAGCTTCCCGTGGGCCCCACTACCCACCAGGGCACGCCTGGGCCTTCTGGCGCGCCCGGGTGCCTAGTGGGCCCCATGGGCCTCCTCTGGTGCACTTCTTTGGCTCCCATGTGTGTCTTCTATCTAGAAAAAATCTTCAAAGTTTCGTGGCATTTGAACTTCGTTTGGTATTGATATTCCGCAAAGTAAAAAACAAGCAGAAGACAACAACTGGTATTGGGCACTATGTCAATAGGTTAGTCCCAAAAATGATATAAAGTTGTTAGTAAATGAGTATAAAACATCCAAGATTGATACTTTAATAGCATGGAACAATAAAAAAATTATAGATACATTGGAGACATATCACGCCCAGTTGACTAGGCATTTACCCCATTGGCGTTTTTGCTGTCACACCAAAGGAATCCATGGCGGCGGAGCAATCTACCTCTTTCTTGAGAGTTGCAGCATCCATCGAAATGGACATCAAGGTGTGTATCAGGGTCACACTAAGAGTGTGGCGCACAAGGAGCAGGCAAGCATCCTTTGGTAGGAGGCTAACCTTCCAAGTGAGTAATTGATTGTCTATCCAGTCAAGCAAAGGTTGTAGAGTGGAGGGCGGTAGCTTCTGTATGGAGAGGGGTAGCCCGAGATAGGCAATTCAGAACTCCTTCATCAGGCAGGCGAGACTATCACGAATGGCATGTATATGATTGCTACCTCTTTTAGCACTACGTTGGTTTTCCCCGAAGAGGAAGGGATGATGCAGCAAAGTAGCGTAAGTATTTCCCTCAGTTTTTGAGAACCAAGGTATCAATCCAGTAGGAGGCTACGCATGAGTCCCTCGCACCTGCACAAAACAAATAAATCCTCGCAACCAACGCAAATATGGTTGTCAATCCCTATAGGGCCACTTACGAGAGTGAGATCTGATAGATATGATAAGATAATATTTTTGGTATTTTTATGATAAAGATGCAAAGTAAAATAAAGGCAAAGTAAATGGCAAAGTAAATAACTAAGTAGTAGGAGATTGATATGATAAAGATAGACCCGGGGGCCATAATTTCACTAGCGGCTTCTCTCGAGAGCATAAGTATTCTACGGTGGGTGAACAAATTACTGTTGAGCAATTGACAGAATTGAGCATAGTTATGAGAATATCTAGGTATGATCATGTATATAGGTATCACATCCGAGACAAGTAGACCGACTCCTGCCTGCATCTACTACTATTACTCCACTCATCGACCGCTATCCAGCATGCATCTAGAGTATTAAGTTAAAAACGGAGTAACGCCTTAAGCAAGATGACATGATGTAGAGGGATAGACTCATGCAATATGAAGAAACACCATCTTGTTATCCTCGATGGCAACAATACAATACGTGCCTTCCTGCCCTTACTGTCACCGGGAAAGGACACCGCAAGATTGAACCCAAAGCTAAGCACTTCTCCCATTGCAACAAAGATCAATCTAGTAGGCCAAACCAAAATGATAATTCGAAGAGACTTGCAAAGATAACCAATCATACATAAAACAATTCAGAGAAGATTCAAATATTATTCATAGATAGACTTGATCATAAACCCACAATTCATCAGTCTCAACAAACACACCGCAAAAAGAAGATTACATCGAATCGATCTCCACAAGAGAGGGGGAGAACATTGCATTGAGATCCAAAAAGAGAGACGATGCCATCTAGCTACTAACTATGGACCCATAGGTCTGAGCTAAACTACTCACACTTCATCGGAAGGGCTATGGTGTTGATGAAGAAGCCCTCCGTGATCGATGCCCCCTTCGGTGAAACTCCGGAACAGGCCCCTAGATGGGATCTCGTGGATACAGAAAGTTATGGCGGTGGAATTAGGGTTTTGGCTCTGTATCTGATCGTTTGGGGGTACGTGGGTATATATAGGAGGAAGAAGTACGTCGGTGGAGCAACAGGGGGCCCACGAGGGTGGAGGGCGCGTCTCGGGGGGTAGGCGCGCCCCCTACCTCGTGGCCTCCTGTTACGTGTCTTGATGTAGGGTCCAAGTCTCCTGAGTTGTATTCGATGAGAAAATCATGTTCCCGAAGGTTTCATTCCATTTGGACTCTGTTTGATATTCCTTTTCTTCGAAACCCTAAAATAGGCAAAAAACAACAATTCTAGGCTGGGCCTCCGGTTAATAGGTTAGTCCCAAATATAATATAAAAGTGGATAATAAAGCCCAATAATGTCCAAAACAGTAGATAATATAGCATGGAGCAATCAAAAATTATAGATACGTTGGAGACGTATCAAGCATCCCCAAGCTTAATTCCTGCTCGTCCTCGAGTAGGTAAATGATAAAAACAGAATTTTTGATGCGGAGTGCTACTTGGCATAATTTTAATGTAATTCTTCTTAACTGTGGTATGAATATTCAGATCCAAAAGATTCAAGACAAAAGTTCATATTGACATAAAAATGATAATACTTCAAGCATACTAACAAAGCAATTATGTCTTCTCAGAATAACATGGCTAAAGAAAGTTATCCCTACAAAATCATATAGTCTGGCTATGCTCTATCTTCACCACACAAAATATTTAAATCATGCACAACCCCGATGACAAGCCAAGCAATTGTTTCATACTTTTGGCATTCTTAAAACTTTTTCAATCTTCACGCAATACATGAGCGTGAGCCATGGATATAGCACTATAGTTGGAATAGGGTGGTGGTTGTGGAGAAGACAAATAGGAGAAGATAGTCTCACATCAACTAGGCGTATCAATGGGCTATGGAGATGACCATCAATAGATATCAATGTGAGTGAGTAGGGATTGCCATGATGCACTAGAGCTATAAGTATATGAAAGCTTAAAAAGAAACTAAGTGGGTGTGCATCCAACTTGCTTGCTAATGAAGACCTAGGGCAATTTGAGGAAGCCCATCATTGGAATAAACAAGCCAAGTTCTATAATGAAAGATTCCCACTAGTATATGAAAGTGATAACATGAGAGACTCTCTACTATGAAGATCATGGTGCTACTTTGAAGCACAAGTGTGGTAAAAGTATAGTAACATTGTCCCTTCTCTCTTTTTCTCTCATATTTTTTTTATTTTTTTATTTGGGCCTTTTCTCTTTTTTATGGCCTCTTTTCTTTCTCTTTTTTTATTTGGGCTTCTTTGGTCTCTTTTATTTATTTTTCATCCGGAGTCTCATCCCGACTTGTGGGGGAATCATAGTCTCCATCATCCTTTCCTCACTGGGACAATGCTCTAATAATGATGATCATCACACTTTTATTTTTCTTACAACTCAACAATTACACCTCGATACTTAGAACAAAATATGACTCTATATGAATGCCTCCGACGGTGTACCAGGATATGCAATATGACAATGATGGGGTGTGTAATAATAAACGGAATGGTGGAAAGTTGCATGGCAATATATCTCGGAATGGCTATGAAAATGTCATAATAGGTAGGTATGGTGGCTATTTTGAGGAAGGTATATGGTGGGTGTATGATACTGGCGAAAGGTGCGCGGTATTTAGAGAAGCTAGCAAAGGTGGAAGGGTGAGAGTGCGTATAATCCATGGACTCAACATTAGTCATAAAGAACTCATATATTTATTGCAAAAATCTACAAGCTATCAAAGCAAAGTATTACGCACATGCTCCTAGAGGGATAGATTGGTAGGAAAAGACCATTGCTCGTCCCCGACCGCCACTCATAACGAAGACAATCAATAAATAAATCATGCTCCGACTTCATCACATAACGGTTCACCATACGTGCATGCTACGGGAATCACAAGCTTCAACACAAGTATTTCTCAATTTCACAACTACTCAACTAGCATGACTTTAATATCACCATCTCCATATCTCAAAACAATTATCAAGTATCAAACTTCTCATAGTATTCAACACACTCATAAGAGAGTTTTATTATTAATCTTGCATACGAAGCATATTTGGATTTTAAGCAAATTACCATGCTATTTAAGACTCTCAAAATAATCTAAGTGAAGCATGAGAGATCAATAGCTTCTATAAAACAAATCCACCACCGTGCTCTAAAAGATATAAGTGAAGCAGTAGAGCAAAATTATATAACTCAAAAGATATAAGCGAAGCACATAGAGTATTCTAACAAATTCCAAATCATGTATGGCTCTCTCAAAAGGTGTGTACATCAAGGATGATTGTGGTAAACTAACAAGCAAAGACTCAAATCATACAAGACGCTCCAAGCAAAACACATATCATGTGGTAAATAAAAATATAGCTCCAAGTAAAGTTACCGATAGAAGTAGACGAAAGAGGGGATGCCTTTCGGGGCATCCCCAAGTTTTGGCTTTTAGGTGTCCTTAGATTATCTTGCGGGTGCCATGGGCATCCCCAAGCTTAGGCTATTGCCATTCCTTGTTCCATAATCCATCAAATCTTTACCCAAAATTTGGAAACTTCACAACACAAAACTTAAAGTAGAAAATCTCGTGAGCTCCGTTAGCGAAAGAAAACAAAAGACCACTTAAAGGTACTGTAATGAACTCATTCTTTATTTATATGGGTGTTATACCTACTGTATTCCAACTTCTCTATGGTTTATAAACTATTTTACTAACCATAGATTCATCAAAATAAGCAAACAAGACACGAAAAACAGAATTTGTCAAAAACAGAACAGTCTGTAATAATATGTAGCTAGCGCAAGATCTGGAACCCCAAAAATTCTAAAATAAATTGCTGGACGTGAGGAATTTATCTATTAATCATCTGCAAAAAGAATTAACTGAATATCACTTTCCAAATAAAAATGTCAGTAGTTCTCGTGAGCGCTAAAGTTTCTGTTTTTATAGCAAGTTCAACAAGACTTTCCCCAAGTCTTCCCAACGGTTCTATTGGCACAAACACTAATTAAACACAAAAAACACAACCAAAACAGAGGCTAGATAATCTATTTATTACTAAAGAGGAGCAAAAAGCAAGGAATAAAAATGAAATTGGGTTGCCTCCCAACAAGCGCTATCGTTTAACGCCCCTAGCTAGGCATAACAAGCAAGAATAGATATAGGTATTGCCATCTTTGGTAGGAAGTTCTTCAATGAGGCATCTACCATCTTTAGGAATTTCTTTATTTTTATTAATTATCAAACTTTTAGGCACAAGATCGAAAAATTCATTTGTAACAAATGGTTCCTTAATGATAGCAAAAATATTGGGATGAACACTTATAGATTTGAGATCCGCATTTTCCTTACTAGATGATTCACCCTTATTTTTAGGAACGTACATAAGTTTGGCAACTTTAGTGGAAGGACTCTGAGTATTCTTTACGGAAGAAAAAGCGGTTCCCAAGTTGGTAACAATATTCTCAAGTTTATCGATCCTAACAGAATCGTGATTTATTTTCTCATTAACTATGGGTTCCTTTTTTTTAATATCTTTCAAAGTAACTCCTACTTTAGATCCATATTGAGAGATTCGGCTGTGATTCTTTTTATCCAAATTTTCAATCAATTCTACGGTAGCAACCTTATTTTCAATAATTGCAAGCCTTTGCATTAAATGCTCCAAAGTTAATATAGTTCCATTAACAAAGAGAGGGGGTGAGCCAAATAAATATAACATAGCATTATAAGAATCAAAAGTATGGCTACCCAAAAAGTTCCCTCCGGTAATAGTATCAAGAACATACCGGTGCCAAGGAGTAATGCCTACATAAAAATTGCGAAGGAGAATGGTAGTAGATTGCTTCCTAGTAGATTTATTTTGAGCATTGCAAATTCTATACCAAGCATATTTTAGATTTTCTCCCTCCCTTTGTTTAAAATTAAGAACTTCATTCTCGGGAGACAACGGAGAAGATAAGAGACTAGCCATAACGGCAAGCAAACAAACTAACACACGAGCAAACAAAAGGCAAATAGAGAGAGAGGGGGAGGATAGAGAGAGAGCACGAATAAAACGGCAAGGGTGAAGTGGGGGAGAGGAAAACGAGAGGCAAATGGCAAATAATGTAATGCGGGAGATAAGGGTATGTGATGGGTACTTGGTATGTTGACTTTTGCGTAGACCTCCCCGGCAACGGCGCCAGAAATCCTTCTTGCTACCTCTTTTAGCACTGCGTTGGTTTTCCCCAAAGAGGAAGGGATGATGCAGCAAAGTAGCGTAAGTATTTCCCTCAGTTTTTGAGAACCAAGGTATCAATCCAGTAGGAGGCTACGCGCGAGTCCCTTGCACCTACACAAAACAAATAAATCCTCGCAACCAACGCAAATAGGGGTTTGTCAATCCCTATAGGGCCACTTACGAGAGTGAGATCTGATAGATATGATAAGATAATATTTTTGGTATTTTTATGATAAAGATGCAAAGTAAAATAAAGGCAAAGTAAATGACGAAGTAAATAACTAAGCAGTATTAGATTGATATGGTAAAGATAGACCCAGGGGCCATATATTTCACTAGCGGCTTCTCTCGAGAGCATAAGTATTCTACGGTGGGTGAACAAATTATTGTTGAGCAATTGACAGAATTGAGCATAGTTATGAGAATATCTAGGTATGATCATGTATATAGGCATCACATCCGAGACAAGTAGACCGACTCATGCCTGCATCTACTACTATTACTCCACTCATCGACCGCTATCCAGCATGCATCTAGAGTATTAAGTTAAAAACAGAGTAACGCCTTAAGCAAGATGACATGATGTAGAGGGATAGACTCATGCAATATGAAGAAAACCCCATCTTGTTACCCTCGATGGCAACAATACAATATGTGCCTTGATGCCCTTACTGTCACCGGGAAAGGACACCGCAAGATTGAACCCAAAGCTAAGCACTTCTCCCATTGCAAGAAAGATCAATCTAGTAGGCCAAACCAAAATGATAATTCGAAGAGACTTGCAAAGATAACCAATCATACATAAAACAATTCAGAGAAGATTCAAATATTATTCATAGATAGACTTGATCATAAACCCACAATTCATCGGTCTCAACAAACACATCGCAAAAAGAAGATTACATCGAATAGATCTCCACAAGAGAGGGGGAGAACATTGTATTGAGATCCAAAAAGAGAGAAGAAGTCATCTAGCTACTAACTATGGACCCGTAGGTCTGAGGTAAACTACTCACACTTCATCGGAAGGGCTATGGTGTTGATGAAGAAGCCCTCCATGATCGATGCCCCCTCCGGCGGAGCTCTGGAACAGGCCCCAAGATGGGATCTCGTGGATACAGAAAGTTACAGTGGTGGAATTAGGGTTTTGGCTCCGTATCTGATCGTTTGGGGGTACGTGGGTATATATAAGAGGAAGAAGTACGTCGGTGGAGCAACAGGGGGCCCACGAGGGTGGAGGGCGCGCCTGGGGGGTAGGTGTGCCCCCCTAGCTCGCGGCTTCCTGTTACATGTCTTGACGTAGGGTCCAAGTCTCCTGACTTGTATTCGATGAGAAAATCATGTTCCCGAAGGTTTCATTCCGTTTGGACTCCGTTTGATATTCCTTTTCTTCGAAACCCTAAAACAGGCAAAAAACAGCAATTCTGGGCTGGGCCTCCGATTAATAGGTTAGTCCCAAAAATAATATAAAAGTGGATAATAAAGCCCAATAATGTCCAAAATAGTAGATAATATAGCATGGAGCAATCAAAAATTATAGATACGTTGGAGACGTATCAATGATCGTCATCATATCGGATAGGCGTGGCCGAGCACTTGGCGTAGTTTGTGATTAGTCTGAATGCAACGCCAAAGACGTGGAGGAGCACTCTGATTGCTCCCAAATCATAGGGATCGGCGTGGTAGAAGACCACCACATCATCAGCATATAGAGATATGCTAGAGGTCATATGTCGATCAGTGAGCCGCTGGAGGATGCCCATGGAAACTGTACGCAGGATCATTGTGTTGAGGACATTGATCGTGATGACAAAAAGCATCCAGGACATGGGATCGTCTTGTCGCAACCCCCTGTGATGCCAAATCGGCGGCCTCAAAGTGCCACTGATCATGCCATAGGTTATAGCGGTGGAATAAAGGATGGAGATCCACTCGCACCATCACCATCCAAAGCCAAGCTTGCGGAGGACCTTGAGGAAAGCCTAGGGAACGTAATCAATGTTCCTAGCGATGTAGAGTTTGAGGAGCATTCACGGGAACCAAGGGAGTGGTACTGATTCACGGTCTGCTCCATGAGGAAGAAGTTGTCGTGGATGCATCGGCCGACAATGAACATGCTTTGGTTTTTCGAAACCAACGTGGTAAGCATGTTCAGCCTCATCCACTTGTTCATGATTCTCGTTGCGGAACTTCTCTAGCTTGGTTTCTGAACGTTGTTGCAAGAGAAGTAGGAAGTAGAAACGTCTTGTAGGTAGTACAACAGAAAGTCTTAGTTCCCAGACACCTGTTAGACTCATGTTAATTTATGTTCTAACTCCGACTAACTTATAAACTTTTAAAATGAACCTTTTTTGTTGTCACAAAACAAATTTTCTCCCAGCTTTATATATAAAGCTCAAATAGTCGAACCGATACAAGTTGGTGGGAAGATCCCCAAACAAGTAAGCCAAAATATTAAAGAGACAAGTGATCAAACACTGATAACACCACTAACACAAAGTCATGCACGAAAAATGAGAGTTACCACACCAAACATGAGGCCACCTAGACTACTGAACAAAAACCAAACTACAACACCTTGGGAACCACCAGACCCCTGCACACCCAACACACCAAACTATTGCCGGAGAGGGCAAAGCGTTTGCCCTCTCGCTCCAGGGCTTGGATCTCTAACCCTTCCGGCAGATAGAAATGATAAAGGATAGTGACTATGAAGATACATCTAAATGACAGGAGACCAATTAATACTCCATGCCGTCGAAGAAGCTACATGCCATCAAACCAAGCCCGAAGATGCTAACACGCTCCAAGCAGATGGTACCTGGGTCTCCCGACATTGCCCCCAAGAGGGTATTGGCTGCCCTCACCTACCCCCTAGCGTATATAAAGAGAGGGGAGGCACATGGGGGCAGCCACCCTTCCACCCTCTCTCCCAACTGCTCCCATCTCCTCACACAGATGCTTGGCAAAGCCTTGCAGTAGTTCCGCTGCCACGACCACCGCCACCACATCATCGTGCTGGCTTAGATCCCATCTACTTCTCCACCCCCCTTGCTGGATCAAGAAGGCAGACATGTCACTGAGCTGTACGTGTGCACATGTCGGAGGTGTCGTGCGTTCGGTTCTCGGATTGGAGTGGATCGCGAAGGATACGACTACAGCAACCACGATCTCTAATGCTTTCGGTCTACAAGGGTATGTAAACACTCCCCCTCTCATTGCTAGCATCTTCATAGAATAGATTTGTTGGGGAACGCAGTAATTTCAAAAAAATTCCTACGCACACGCAAGATCATGGTGACGCATAGCAACGAGAGGGGAGAGTATCGTCTACGTACCCTCGTAGACCGTAAGCGGAAGCATTATGACAACGCGGTTGATGTAGTCGTACGTCTTCACGATCGACTGATCTAGCACCGAAGATACGGCACGTCCATGTTCTGCACACGTTCAGCTCGGTGACGTCCCACGAACTCATGATCCAGTAGAGCTTCGAGGGAGAGTTTCGTCAGCACGACGGCGTGATGATGGTGATGATGATGCTACCGGAACAGGGCTTCGCCTGAGCACCGCTACGATATAACCGAGGTGGATTATGATGGAGGGGGGCACCGCACATGGCTAAAAGATCGACTTGTGTGTCCATGGGGTGCCCCCCTCCCCCGTATATAAAGGAGTGGAGGAGGGGGGGCCGGCCCTCTCTATGGTGTGCCCTGGAGAGTCCTACTCCCTCTGGGAGTAGGATTCCCCCCTTTCCTAGAAGAAGTAGGAGCCCTTCCAAGTAGGAGTAGGAGAGGAAGGAAGGAGGAGAGAGGGAGGAAAGAAAGGGGGCCAGCCACCCTCCCAATTTGTATTGGGCTTGGGGCGCGCGCCTCCCTCTTTTCCCTTCCCTCTCCTCTATTCCACTAAGGCCCAATAAGGCCCATATACTTCCCGGGGGGTTCCGGTAACCTCCCGGTACTCCGGAAAAATGCCTGAACCACTCGGAACCATTCCGATGTCCAAATATAGGCATCCAATATATCGATCTTTATGTCTAGACTATTTTGAGACTCCTTGTCATGTCGGTGATCAAATCCGAGACTTCGAACTACCTTCGGTACATCAAAACACATAAACTCGTAATAACGATCGTCACCGAACGTTAAGCGTGCGGACCCTACGGGTTCGAGAACTATGTAGACATGACCGAGACTCATCTCCGGTCAATAACCAATAGCGGAACCTAGATGCTCATATTGGTTCCTACATATTCTACAAAGATCTTTATCGGTCGAACCGCATAACGGTATACATTGTTCCCTTTGTCATCGGTATGTTACTTGTCCGAGATTCGATCGTCGGTATCTCAATACCTAGTTCAATCTCGTTACCGGCAAGTCCTTTACTCGTTCCATAATGTATCATCCCGCAACTAACTCATTAGTCACAATGTTTGCAAGGCGGATAGTGATGTGCATTACCGAGAGGGCCCAGAGATACCTCTCCGACAATCGGAGTGACAAATCCTAATCTCGATATATGCCAACTCAACTAGTACCATCGGAGACACCTGTAGAGCACCTTATAATCACCCAGTTACGTTGTGACGTTTGGTAGAACATAAATTGTTCCTCCGATACTCGGGAGTTGCATAATCTCATAGTCATAGGAACATGTATAAGTCATGAAGAAAGCAATAGCAACAAACTAAATGATCATCGTGCTAAGCTAACGGATGGGTCAAGTCAATCACATCATTCTCTAATGATGTGACCCCGTTAATCAAATGATAACTCATGTCTATGGTTAGGAAACATAACCACCATTGATTCAACGAGCTAGTCAAGTAGAGGGTAACTAGTGACACTCTGTTTGTCTATGTATTCAGACATGTACTAAGTTTCCGGTTAATACAATTCTAGCATGAATAATAAACATTTATCATGATATAAGGAAATATAAATAACAACTTTATTATTGCCTCTAGGGCATATTTCCTTCAGTCTCCCACTTGCACTATAGTTAATAATCTAGTTCACATCGCCATGTGATTTAACACCAATAGTTCACATCACCATGTGATTAGTTCACATCGTCATGTGACTAATACCCAAAAGGTTTTACTAGAGTCAATAATCTAGTTCACATCGCTATGTGATTAACACCCAAAGAGTGATCATGTTTTGCTTGTGAGAGAAATTTAGTCAATGGGTCTGCCACATTCAGAGCCGTATGTATTTTTGCAAATTTTCTATATCTACAATGCTTTTCTCAGAGCTACTCTAGCTAATTGCTCACACTTTCAATATGTATCTAGATCAAGACTTAGAGTCATCTAGATCGGTGTCAAAAGCTTGCATCAACATAACTCTTTATGACAAACTCTTTTATCACCTCCATAACCGAGAAATATTTCCTTAGTCCTCTAAGGATAATTTTGACCGCTGTCCGGTGATCTACTCCTATATCACTATTGTACTCCCTTGCTGGAATCATGCTAAGGTATACAATAGGACTGGTACACAGCATAGCATACTTTATAGAACCTATGACTGAGGCATATGGAATGACTTTTCATTCTCTTTCTATTTTCTGTTGTGGTTGGGTTTTGAGTCTTTACTCAACTTCACACCTTGCAACACAGGCAAGAACTCCTTCTTTGACTGTTCCATTTTGAACTACTTCAAAATCTTGTCAAGGTATGTACTCATTGAAAATGTATCAAGCGTATTGATCTATCTCTATAGATCTTGATGCTCAATATGTAAGTAACTTCACCGAGGTCTTTCTTTGAAAAACTCCTTTCAAACACTCCTTTATGCCTTCCAGAAAATTCTACATTATTTTCGATCAATAATATGTCATTCACATACACTTATCAGAAATGTTGTAGTGCTCCCACTCACTTTCTTGTAAATACAGGCTTCACCACAAGTCTGTATAAAACCATATGCTTTGATCACTTTATCAAAGCATACATTCCAACTCCGAGATGCTTGCACCAGTCCATAGATGGATTGTTGGACCTTGCTCACTTTGTTAGCACATTTAGGATCGACAAAACCTTCTGGTTGCATCATATGCAACTCTTCTTTAAGAAATCCATTAAGGAATGCAGTTTTGACATCCATTTGCCAGATTTCATAAAATGCGGCAACTGCTAACATGATTTGGACAGACTTTTAAGCATCGATACGAGTGAGAAAATCTCATCATAGTCAACACCTTGATCTTATCGAAAACATTTTTCGACAATTCGAGCTTTGTAGATAGTAACACTACTATCAATGTCTGTCTTCCTCTTGAAGATCCATTTATTCTCAATGACTCATTGATCATTGGGCAAGTCAATAAAAGTCCATACTTTGTTCTCATACATGGATCTCATCTCAGATTTCATGGCCTCAAGCCATTTCGCGGAATCTGGGCTCATCACCGCTTCCTCATAGTTCGCAGGCTCGTCATGGTCAAGTAACATGACCTCCAGAACAGGATTACCGTACCACTCTGGTGCGGATCTCACTCTGGTTTACCTACGAGGTTCGGTAGTAACTTGATCTAAAGTTACATGATCATCAGCGTCAGTCTTAAGCATCGCCACAGGTGAGAAGGTCTCATCGTAGTCAATCCCTTGAACTTGTCGAAAACCTTTTGCGACAAGTCGAGATTTGTAGACAGTAATATTACCGTCAGCGTCAGTCTTCTTCTTGAAGATCCATTTATTCTCAATTGCTTGCCGATCATTGGGCAAGTCAACCAAAGTGCATACTTTGTTCTCATACATGGATCCCATCTCACATTTCATGGCCTCAAGCCATTTCGCGGAATCTAGGCTCATCATCGCTTCCTCATAGTTCGTAGGTTCGTCATCGTCTAGTAACATGACTTCCAGATAGGATTACCGTACCACTCTGGTGCGGACCATACTCTGGTTGTCCTATGAGGTTCGGTAGTAACTTGATCTGAAGTTTCATGATCATTATCATTAGCTTCCTCACCAATTGGTTAGAGATCACTAGAACTGATTTCTGTGATGAACCACTTTCAAATTCGGGAGAAGGTACAATTACCTCATCAAGTTCTACATTCCTCCTACTCACTTCTTTCAAGAGAAACTTCTTCTCTAGAAAGGATCCACTTTTAGCAACAAAGATTGCCTTTCGGATCTATGATAGAAGGTGTCCCCAACAGTTTCCTTTGGGTATCCTATGAAGACACATTTCTCCGATTTGGGTTCGAGCTTATCAGGTTAAAGCTTTTTCACATAAGCATCGCAGCCCCAAACTTTAAGAAACGACAACTTGTGTTTCTTGCCAAACCACAGTTCATAAGGTGTCGTCTCAACGGATTTAGATGGTGCCCTATTTAACGTGAATGCAGCTGTCTATAAAGCATAACCCCAAAACGATAGCGGTAAATCTGTAAGAGACATCATAGATCGCACCATATCAAGTAAAGTACGATTACGACGTTCGGACACACCATTACGTTATGGTGTTCCGGGTGGCATGAGCTGCGAAACTATTCCGCATTGTTTCAAATGCAGACCAAACTCGTAACTCAAATATTCTCCTCCACGATCAGATCGTAGAAACTTTATTTTCTTGTTACGATGATTTTCCACTTCACTCTGAAATTCTTTGAACTTTTCAAATGTTTCGGACTTATGTTTCATCAAGTAGATATACCCATATCGGCTCAAATCATCTGTGAAGGTGAGAAAATAACGATATCTGCCGCGAGCTTCAATGTTCATTGGACCACATACATCAGTATGTAGGATTTCTAATAACTCTGTTGCTCGCTCCATTGTTCCGGAGAAAGGAGTTTTAGTCATCTTGCCCATGAGGCATGGTTCGCAAGTACTAAGTGATACATAATCAAGTGATTCCAAAAGTCTATCAGAATGGAGTTTCTTCATGCGCTTTACACCAATATGACCTAAATGGCAGTGCCACAAATAAGTGGCACTATCATTATCAACTCTGCATCTTTTGGCTTCAATACTATGAACATGTGTATCACTACTATCAAGATTTAGTAAAAAATAGACCACTCATCAGGGATGCATGACCATAAAAGATATTACTCATATAAATAGAACAACCATTATTCTCTGATTTAAATGAATAACCATCTCGCATAAAAAAAGATCCAAATATAATGTTCATGCTCAACGCTGGCACCAAATAACAATTATTTAGGTCTAAAACTAATCCCGAAGGTAGATGTAGAGGTAGTGTGCCGACGGCGATCACATCAACTTTGGAACCATTTCCCACGCGCATCGTCACCTCGTCCTTAGCCAATCTTCGCTTAATCCGTAGCCCCTGCTTTGAGTTACAAATGTTAGCAACTGAACCAGTATCAAATACCCACGCACTACTGCGAGCATTAGTAAGGTACACATCAATAACATGTATATCAAATATACCTTTCACTTTGCCATCCTTCTTCTCCGCCAAATACTTGGGGCAGTTCCGCTTCCAGTGACCAGTTCCTTTGCAGTAGAAGCACTCAGTCTTAGGCTTAGGTCCAAACTTGGGTTTCTTCACTTGAGCAGCAACTGGCTTGTTGTTCTTCTTGAAGTTCCCCTTCTTCCCTTTTGTGACGCCCCCGATTCAATCGTACACTAATCATACACGCAAACGTGTACGATCAAGATCAGGGACTCACGGGAAGATATCACAACACAACTCTACAAATAAAATAAGTCATTCAAGCATCATATTACAAGCCAGGGGCCTCGAGGGCTCGAATACAAGAGCTCGATCATAGATGAGTCAGCGGAAGCAACAATATCTGAGTACAAACATAAGTTAAACAAGTTTGCCTTAAGAAGGCTAGCACAAACAGGGATACAGATCAAAAGAGGCACAGGCCTCCTGCCTGGGATCCTCCTAACTACTCCTGGTCGCTGTCAGCGGGCTGCACGTAGTAGTAGGCACCTCCCGAGTAGTAGTAGTCGTCGTCGACGGTGGCGTCTGGCTCCTGGACTCCAACGTCTGGTCGCAACAATCGGGTAGAAGGGAAAGGGGAAAAGAGGGAGAAAGAAACCGTGAGTACTCATCCAAAGTACTCGCAAGCAAGGAGCTACACTACATATGAATGCATTGGTATCAAGTGGAATAAGGCTATCATATGTGGACTGAACTGCAGAATGATGGAATAAGAGGGGGATAGCTAGTGCTTTCGAAGACTATGCTTCTGCTAACCTCCATCTTGTAGCAGGAGAAGAGAGTAGATGGTAAGTTCACCAAGTAACATCGCATAGCATAATCCTAACCGATGATCCTCCCCTCGTCGCCCTGTGAGACAGCGATCACCGGTTGTATCTGGCACTTGGAAGGGTGTGTTTTATTAAGTATCCGGTTCTAGTTGTCATAAGGTCAAGGTACAACTCCAAGTCGTCCTATTATCGAAGATCACGGCTATTCGAATAGATTAACTTCCCTGCAGGGGTGCACCACATAACCCAACACGCTCGATCCCATTTGGCCGGACACACTTTCCTGGGTCATGCCCAGCCTCGGAAGATCAACACGTCGCAGCCCCACCTAGACCAACAGAGAGGTCAGGACGCCGGTCTAAACCTAAGCGCCCAGGGGTCTAGGCCCATCGCCCTTAGCACACCTGCATGTTGCGTGGGCGGCCGGAAACAGACCTAGCCTAGCAGGCGTTCCAGTCCAAACCGGTGCGCTCCGCTCAGTTGCTGACGTCACGAAGGCTTCGGCTGATACCGCGATGTCCAGTGCCCATAACTGTCCCCGCGTAGATGGTTAGTGCGTATAGGCCAGTAGCCAGACTCAGATCAAATACCAAGATCTCATTAAATGTGTTATTTTGAAATAACCGCGAACGCCGACCAGGGCCAGGCCCACCTCTCTCCTAGGTGGTCTCAACCTGCCCTGTCGCTTCGCCACAAAGATCCACTCAGAGGGCCGTCGGGACAAACGTCCTTTCGGACCCAATCCGTGGATCACTCGCGGGTACTCCTATGAGCCGACCCGTATTTAGTCACCTCAAGTATCATATATAAAGTATATAGTATATACCCGTGATCACCTCCCGAGTGATCACGGCCCGATAGTATAACAAGGTAGACGGACAAGAATGAAGGGCCACTGATGATAAACCAGCATCCTATACTAAGCATTAGGATTGCATGTAAAGGTAACAACAGTTGTAGCAACAATGACAGGCTATGCATCAGGATAGGATTAACGAAAAGCAGTAACATGCTACACTACTCTAATGCAAGAAGTATAGAGGAGAGTAGGCAATATCTGGTGATCAAGGGGGGGCTTGCCTGGTTACTCTGGCAAGAGAGAGGGGTCGTCAACACCGTAGTCGTACTGGGTAGCAGCGGCGTCAGTCTCGATGTCTAGCGAGAGAAGAGGGGGAAGAAACAATAAATATAATGCAAACAAATGCATGAAGATGCATGACATGACAAAGCGTGATGCTAGGTGTGCCCTAACGCGGTACGAGGTGGTACCGGTGAAGGGGGAAAACATCCAGGAAAGTATTCCTGGTGTTTCGCGTTTTCGGATAGATGAACCGGAGGGGGAAAGTTGCGTGTTCGGTATGCTAGGGATGCGTGGCGGACGAACGGGTTGCGTATCCGGGTTCGTCCCGTTGTTCTGAGCAACTTTCATGTAGAAAGTATTTCCATCCGAGTTACGGATTAAAAGATATGATTTTCTAAAGATTTAAATCATTTTCTGATTTTAATTAGTTATTTAATTCTAACATTATCCAAAATAGTGTGAGATGACGCAAGCATGACATCAGAGTGATGTCAGCAGGTCAACTGGTCGGTTGACCAGTCAAACCAGACAGGTGGGTCCAGTGGGACCCACATGTCATTGTCAGGGGCATTAACAGAGTTTTTAAAACTAACTAAATGGGTTAATTAGTGGGTGGGACCCAGCAGTCAGTGACTATTTAGTTAATTAAATTAATTAATGAAATAATTAGCATTTTATTTATTTACAAAAATGTTTTAAATGACGCGGGCCCGCATGTTAGTGGTTGTAGCTGCCACATCAGCGCAGTTGACTTCGGTCAACGTGGCCAGTTGGGACCCCTAGGCCCACAGGCAGTGACCCAGGGGGTGGGCCCCTGTGTGCCAGCTCAGCGAAGCCACCGGAGTAGCTCCGGTGAGCTCGCGAGCAGCGGCCGAACGCCGGCGAGCGTCGGGATTCGCCTACGGGGCATCAAATCGGGCGCGGGCAGGCCCTCTGGAACGGCCTCTTCGCGCCGCGTCCGATGGAGGGGAGCACGACGGCGGGGGTGGCCGGAATGGTCGCCGGCGACGAGCGCGGCGAACAGTGGTTCACGCGTGGACAGGGATCGCGCTACGGGGCGTTTGAACGAGGCGTGTTTGGGACCGAACTGACGAGCGCGTTGAGGCGCGTCGAACAGTGGAGGGGACTTGGCCGGAAACAGCCGGAGACAGCGGTGGCGAGCGGCGGAGCGGACGCCGGAGTTCGGGCGTCAGTGGATCCAACGCTAGGGGGCATGGGAAGGCGTGTGCGTGTGTGCGTTGGGTTCCTAGAAGCACCAGGAACACGATGTCGTGCTCACGCGAGCACGACGGAGAGCATGGCCATGGCGGCGAGGCGATCCGCGGCGACGTACTCACGGCAACGGCGACGGGGCAGCTACAGTGTGGAAATGCTCGGGAAAGAGAGGGGAGGAAGCGGGGGCTCACCGAGCGGCACACATGGTGGCCCGTGGGGGTTTAGTAGCTGCAGGGGCGTCGCCGGAGTTGGTGAACAGCGGCGACACGTCTCGTTGGAGCAGAGGAGGAAGATGGCGGGGTCGGGGTGTTGCGGTGGCTCCGGTCTCCAACGGGTTGCACCAGTCGAAGCAGCGGACGACGGCGGCCCTTGGAGACACCATGGGGCGGCGAGGTGGGCTCGGTGGCCGTGGCTAGGCCGGAGCCATGGCGTCGGTGGTGCTCGGATGTGGAGGGGAATGAGGGGGAGAGGCGCGGTGGATCTGAGGGGGAAGGCACAGGAACCGAGGCGAGAGTGGGGGCGAGTGAGAGGCGGGATCGAGGACGCGGGGGTGTGGCGGCCTTATCCTCGCCCCGTCACCGACGAGGGGGGTTCGGCGGGGACACGCCCTGTTCCGACCCGGGTCGGGGGAACAGGGGAAGGAGACGCGGCAGAGGGAGGCGGGCCAGGGGTGGCCAGCTGGGCCAGGTGGGCCGACCGGTGTGAGCTGGGCCGCCTGGTCCAGCGGGGCTTCCCCCTTTTTTGTTTTTGTAATTTCTTTCTTTTATTTATTTTCCTTTTATGTTTTATTTAGTTTAGGGCATTTAGGTATTTTGTAAAATTGTGTCCTCTACACCATAACTACCAGCTAGGCTCGTCAAGTTTAACCCAAGTATTCTGCGTGTGCAAAACTGGCTTGCACCCGTTGTATGTGAACGTAGAGCTTATCACACCCGATCATCACGTGGTGTCTTGGCACGACGAACTGTAGCAATGGTGCATACTCAGGGAGAACACTTATACCTTGAAATTTAGTGAGAGATCATCTTATAATGCTACCGCCATACTAAGCAAAATAAGATGCATAAAAGATAAACATCACATGCAATCAAAATATGTGACATGATATGGCCATGATCATCTTGCACCTTTGATCTCCATCTCCAAAGTGCCGTCATGATCTCTATCGTCATCGGTATGACACCATGATCTCCATCATCTTGATCTTTATCACTGTGTCATCACATGGTTGTCTTACCAACTATGGCTCTTGCAACTATTGCAATCGCATAGCGATAAAGTAAAGCAATTATTTGGCGCTTGCATCTTATGCAATAAAGAGACAACCATAAGGCGTCTGCCAATTGCCGATAAATTCAATAAAACATGATCATCTCATACAACAAATTATATCTCATCACATCTTGACCATATCACATCACAACACGCCCTGCAAAAATAAGTTAGACGTCCTCTACTTTGTTGTTGCAAGTTTTACGTGGCTGCTACGGGCTGAGCAAGAACCGTTCTTACCTACACAACAAAACACCACAATGCAGTATAGTGATTGCTTTTTGATCTTCAGAAAGAACTCTGTTCTTTGAATCCGATTCAACTAAAGCTGGAGAAACAGACACCCACTAGCCACATGTGTGCGAAGCACGTCGGTAGAACCAGTCTCGCGTAAGCGTACGCGTAATGTCGGCCTGGGCCGCTTCATCTAACAATGTCGCTGAATCAAGAATCAACTAGTGACGGCAAGCAATATGTATATACCCACGCCCACAACTCCTTTGTGTTCTACTCGTGCATATAACATCTACGCATAAACCTAGCTCAGATGCCACTGTTGGGGAACGCAGTAATTTTAAAAAAATTCATATGCACACGCAAGATCATGGGGATGCACAGCAACGAGAGGGGAGAGTATCGTCTACGTACCCTCGTAGACCGTAAGCGGAAGCATTATGACAACGCAGTTGATGTAGTCGTACGTCTTCACGATCGACCGATCTAGCACCAAAGGTACGACACCTCCGCGATCTGCACATGTTCAGATCGGTGATGTCCCGTGAACTCACGATCCAGTAGAGCTTCGAGGGAGAGTTTCGTTAGCACGACGACGTGATGACGGTGATGATGACGCTACCGGAACAGGGCTTCGCCTAAGCACCGCTACGATATGACCGAGGTGGATTATGGTGGAGGGGGGCACCGCACACGGCTAAAAGATCAATGATCAACTTGTGTGTCCATGGGGTGCCCCCCTCCGCCGTATATAAAGGAGTGGAGGAGCGGGAGGGCCGGCCCTCTCTATGGCGCGCCCTGGGGGAGTCCTACTCCCTTCGGGAGTAGGATTCCCCCCTTTCCTAGTAGAAGTAGGAGTAGGAGAGGAAGGACGGAGGAGAGAGGGGGAAGGAAAGGAGGGCCGGCCCCCCTCCCAATTCGGATTGGGCTTGGGGGCGCGCCTCCCTCTTTTCCCTTCCCTCTCCTCTATTCCACTAAGGCCCAATAAGGCCCATATACTCCCCGGGGGGTTCCGGTAACCTCCCGGTACTCCGGAAAAATGCCCGAACCACTCAGAACCATTCCGATGTCCAAATATATGCTTCCAATATATCGATATTTATGTCTTGACCATTTTGAGACTCCTCGTCATGTCCGTGATCAAATCCGGGACTCCGAACTACCATCGGTACATCAAAACACATAAACTCGTAATACCGATCGTCACCGAACGTTAAGCGTGCGGACCCTACGGGTTCGAGAACTATGTAGACATGACCGAGACTCATCTCCGATCAATAACCAATAGCGGAACCTGGATGCTCATATTGGTTCCTACATATTCTACGAAGATCTTTATCGGCCAAACTGCATAACGGTATACGTTGTTCCCTTTTTCATCGGTATGTTACTTGTCCGAGATTCGATCGTCGATATCTCAATGCCTAGTTCAATCTCATTACCGGCAAGTCTCTTTACTCGTTCTGTAATGTATCATCCCACAACTAACTCATTAGTCACAATTCTTGCAAGGCTTATAGTGATGTGCATTACCGAGAGGGTCCAGAGATACCTCTCCGACAATCGGAGTGACAAATCCTAATCTTGATCTATGCCAACTCAACAAGTACCATCAGAGACACCTGTAGAGCACCTTTATAATCACCCAGTTATGTTGTGATGTTTGGTAGCACACAAAGTGTTCCTCCGGTACTCGGGAGTTGCATAACTCATAGTCATAGGAACATGTATAAGTCATGAGGAAAGCAATAGCAACAAACTAAACGATCGTCGTGCTAGGCTAACGGATGGGTCAAGTCAATCACATCATTCTCTAATGATGTGATCCCATTAATCAAATGATAACTCATGCCTATGGTTAGGAAACATAATCGTCATTGATTCAACGAGCTAGTCAAGTAGAGGCTAACTAGTGACACTTTGTTTGTCTATGTATTCACACATGTACTAAGTTTCCAGTTAATACAATTCTAGCATGAATAGTAAACTTTTATCATGATATAAGGAAATATAAATAACAACTTTATTATTGCCTCTAGGGCATATTTCCTTCAAGATCTTGGGTGTTTCGTTGGATTTTTTTGTTTTCCATGCAACGTTCCCATTCAACCACATGTAGGGACGGGAAGCACTTGGGACAGACAACACAACGGCATGGGCGACTCCCCGCCATGCGACGCGAGGTAGCAGGCCTCCACATGCTAGATTCGGTCGAGGACGGACCCCAGGCCTGCCACCGTTCACCCCTCGCTTCCCCATCGGAAGATCAAATCACCGCTCACCGAGTCCCTATGCACCGCCACCCGTGCACGTCGGTCAATCATTGCCATGCCCGAGATGATCCGAGTCTTGCACCGGCGAGGAGTCATGCCCCCACTGCCCAAAGTCCGCGGGTCGCATATCTGGAACACTCACTTGGCGCCACCTCAAACACGCTAGGGCTCGATTCTGCACGTCCACTATGAGCTCCACTCATAGCATGCGCATCCCACGGAGCCCAACCTCGTGGCTCCACGCCAGCCCGCACACAGCATATGCACCGCCATTCGCTACCACCATCCAGAAGCACCACCGTGAGAACGCTATAGCACCCTTGCACCACCGGCACACCATGCCACCGCCGAACGGGCAGCTTTCCCACAGTGAGCTGCACCCTCGCCAGACAGGGTGTCTTGCACCACCCAAGCGCCACATGAAGGTGGATACGCCGGGCCACTGCTGCGGCTACACGGGCAAGGGCGGACCCAGAAAAAATATTGAGAGGGGGCAAAAAATGTATGCCCATATGCATGAACCAACAAGGTGAAAGTGCGTAATATCGACTAGAGGGGGGGTGAATAGGCGATTTTTATGAAAGTCTTCAAAACGTGGAAGTTATGAAGACAAACAGCGAAGATTATGCCTATTACTATGCAGCGGAAGTTAGATTGCACTAGGCCAGCCATGGTCAAGTATTCAATAGAGTGAAAGCACAACGACAAACAGCTGCAGTGTAATAAGGATCAGGTAGGAAGAAGTTATGAAGCCAAACAGATCATACATTCATGTTGTGAAGACAAAAGATAAAGCAAGCATGCAATGTCTTCATAATGAGTAACAGTAAGAAAAGGAAGTGAAGATGAAACTAGTGACTCGTTGAAGACAATGATATGTTGGACCAGTTCCAGTTGCTGTGACAACTATACGTCTGGTTGGAGCGGCTAGGTATTTAAACCTTAGGACACACAGTCCCGGACACCCAGTCCTGAACACACAGTTCAGGACACCAAGTCCTCACCGTATTCTCCTTGAGCTAAGGTCACTTAGTCCTTGCCCAATCACTCTGGTAAGTCTTCAAGGTAGACTCCCAAACCTTCACAAACTTCATTCGCTGGCAATCCACAATGTCTCTTGGATGCTCTGAACGCGACGCCTAACCGTCTGGAGGATTCACAGTCCTCAAGTGTAATAAGTCTTCAGATCACACAGACAAGAAGACTTAAGTGATGCCCAATTTACTCTGGCTTTGGGTGGTTAGGGCTTTTCTCCTCGCTAGGAATTTTCTCTCAAAGGCTTCGAGGTGGGTTGCTCTCAAACGACAAAAGTCGTACACTGAAATCTGAGCAGCCAACCGTTTATGGTTGTAGGGGTGGGCTATTTATAGCCACTTGGCAACCCGACCTGATTTGTCCGAAATGACCCTGGGTCACTAAGGAACTGACACGTGTCGCAACGGTCAGATTTCAAACTCTCATGGCAACTTTACTTGGGCTACAAGCAAAGCTGACTTGTCCGGCTCTGGACAAGATTCTCTCTCATTGTCTTCACTCGAAGACATAGGTTTTTGGTTTAGGCATCACTTCAGTCATTCTAACTGGTTCTCCTGGACCCCACTTAACAGTACGGTGGTTCCTATGACTCAACACAAAAGAAAAAGAACTACGAAAGATCTAAGTCTTCGAGCTCCATAGGCTTCATAACGTGTCTTCTTTTGTCATAGTCTTCAATGTGAATATCTTCATATACCACCTTTGTCTTCAATGTCTTCATACATTTTTAGGGGTCATCTCTGGTAGTAAAACCGAATCAATGAGGGACTTCTACCTGTGTTATCCTGCAATTCTCACACACACATTAGTCCCTCAACTAGGTTTGTCGTCAATACTCCAAAACCAACTAGGGGTGGCACTAGATGCACTTACAATCTCCCCCTTTTTGGTGATTGATGACAAACTAGTTGAAGTTTTCAACGAGGAATATAGTCTGTGAAATTGTAAAGGACAAGGAATTATCTTCATAAGTTGCAAGGGCTCCCCCTGAAGATGTGCATATAAGTTAATTTGCTTTTGGAATGCAAATGCACATGGCAGGTTGTACTTGAGGAGATCCACTTCAGCTTATGATGACAATCCACTATGCATGTGAAAGTATATAAAGATAATGACATGCATAATGGAAAATGGACGTCTGCAGAATGAGCTAAGTGCGGAATTTATCTTCGCAAAATAGGGTGGCAAACAAGTAGCAGACGACCATCTGGTTTAAGTGTTACAACTCATAAGAACCAAATGAAGCAAAAACGAGAGTTGTAAGCACGAAGCAAGATATAGCAAAACATAAAGCACTCGCCCATATGGACCCGCTTGAAGACTATCAACTCATATGCTTCTCCCTCTTTTGTCAGCGAGGACCAAAAAGGTTTGAAGACATAGAGTGTCTACTCGGTCGCAGGAGCAGTAGGGTCGTTGGAGGTGTTTGGCGGTGCAGAAGAGCTTGGAGGTGCTGAAGCAGGTGGCGGTGATGTAGCATCGTCTTCTTCATCGATGATTCTGGCAGTGACTATGGTAGCAGATGAAGAAAACTCAGAGTCTTCAAGTGATGGTGTGTTGCGCATCACAGCCCTTCTAGGAGGTGTGGTGTCAAACTTGAAGCGCTCAGTGAAGCCATCCTCTTCAAGTTCAGCTTCAGTACATATCATTGAGAACCCTTTCCATGTACGACGGCAGGTTCCATGTGTAACGAAGGCATTCTTGGTGGCAAGGTTTCGAAGACGATTGACATCCACCAAGAGGCTTTTCATTTGACGCTTTAGCCAGTCGTGATGACTATCTTGTTTTTGATGAAGGGCCACAAGAAGCTCTCGGTCAGTGAGAACACGAGCGCGCTTCTTGGGTCTTGAAGCAGTTGCACTATCAGTGGCTTCAGTTGAAGCAGGGTGTGGCACACGTGTAGTGCCAGCCAAAGGATACACCCTGGAGATGGCTTCAACACCTTCATCATTTTGAGTGAAGCTCTGGTGTTCTGCATTCTGAAGACTTATCGGTTGCTTGGCAGGCTCAGGATATATAACTTCAGCAGAGGTATCCACATCTGGCAAGAAGATCCGATGGTTTCGGGCTGAGGGCTGATATGAGATCGCAGAGTGCAGTTTGATTAGCCTCATCACCCAAGGAGCATAGAACTTCAAACCAAATAACTCTGAGCCTGACGCTGCAAGTTGGCGTATGAAGAAATCCTGTGCGTTGAAGCATTTGCCATGAAGGATATAGAATATGAGAGTCTTCATTGCACCCTCAATCTTGGCATGTGGAGAGTGTCCTTTAATGGGCCAGAGAGTCCGCCGGATGATGTGATATATGGTCCTGGGCAGGTACTCAAGGTCTTCAACAAAGAACTCAGTTGGATAGGGTGCATCATGGGACAATGGCTTCATCATTGAGAGCATCTGACTCATATTGGGTTCAGGCCTCTGGAATATGCTCTCAATAGCTTCATCATGTAGTTGACAGCCTTCCTCGAAGAATTTGCCAGGAGTGGGCAGGCCGGTGAGCTTAATGATATCAAATGCATTGGCTTCATGATGGACATTTCCGGTCATCCACTCCAGGACCCAAGTCTTCGGATCTCTGTTGTATCCTTTAATATGGAGGGTGGCATAGAACTGAAGCAGAAGCTCTTCATTCCAATGCTCTTCATCAGTGACAAACTGCAGCAGACCCAGGTGCTGATGCAGGACCTGGGAACCTTGGCAGCCTTGGGACTGGCTTCTGGACATGAGGCTTGTGCTCAACATGGTAATCAAATTGAGGACCTGCAGCAGACTCAGGAACAGAAGTGTCTGGTTCAGTAGCTTTGCTGTCTGCTGAAGCTTTTGGTGGGGAGGGCTCCACATTGGCTTCAGTGTTGGTTGTGGCAGCCTCAACATTTTCAGCCTCCGCTTGACTAGCTGGAGGGTCAATCACAAGCACGTTCTCCTGGAGAATTGCTTCTTGGTGTAGCGGGGGAGTGGGATCTTGTGGTACTTCTTCATTTTCTTCGGCTGATGCAGCCGGAATGTCTTCAGCATAGACTTGAGGCCTTGGACCTTTGCGAAGCCTGCGGAACGCAGACGATGCTTGTGGGGTTGGAGTGGGCTGGGCCTCAAAGTCGTCTTCCTCTTGAGGGCGATCCGCCCATGACACATCTTGTGCAATTGGCGTCAGAGGACGACCAATGCTGATGAGCTCGCTTTGTTCGTAATGAGGAAGGGCTGCATCATCTTGTACATTGTCCTGATGACCAATGTCTTCAGCAGCAATGGGGTCGGCTGCTGGTATGTTTTCAGCTTCAGGAGCCTCTGTGGAAGCAGGCTCATGAACCGTCAGTTGACGTTCTGCGTTCGGGTGCACCATAGAAATAGGTTCAACTATCAAGGGCTCTGTGGGAGCAGCCCGAGATTTCTTGATCTTTCTCTTCTTCTTGCTGGGGGCAGTAGGAGAGGCTTCAGAGCTTTTCCTTTTCCTTGCTTCAGCCTCAGCAGTTCTTGTCTTCTTGAGCTCTGAAGCTGTTGACCGGCTCTTTGGCTTTGAGCCAGTCGTTGCAGTTGGGAAGACAATTGGAACCGCTTCTTGCCTAAGTGCCTCTGGTTCAGCCATAGCAGGCTTCTTCTTCTTCTTCGCGGCCATCTTGGGGTCAATGCCTGGACGCCCAAGTGCCTTGCGCTTTTCAGCCTCATTGTAGGCTTGTACACATCTTTCCGCCAGAGACTTCATCCGCTCACGTGAGCCCTGAGCTTCTGCACGCTTCTTCAGAAAATTTTCTTTGAGCTCATGCAGCATGGTCTTGAAGCTCTTCACTTCTTGCACGCTGAGCTTGGCCATATTCTTCTTGAACTGAGCCTTTTCATGATCAATTTTCTGCTTCAGTTCAACAATGCGCTGGGCAATGGCAAGTTCTGAAGCAATTGCGCCTTGGAAGGCGACGCTGAGGCCAACAGACAGCTGCAGATCTTCAAAGCTTATGTCTGGTGTGGCAAACCATTCGTCGATGAAGTTATGGATGATGGCGACATCAAAGAGAGGCAAATTGTTGAAGATTTCAGCTTCTTCTTTGCTTTTGATGAGCTGCTCTAGAGCGTCATCTCCAAGATCTTCATCACTTGATAGATCAATGGCTTCGCTGCGCAGAATGGCAGCAGCTGTGAGCTCTTTGCCGGTGTGTGGCTGGGGCACCTTGTCTTTCAGGGGCTTGGAGATGCGGGATACGTCTTCATACTGCACACTGTCTTCAGGAGTTGTAGTTGCCAATGGCTTCGCCCTTGAGACTTTTGAGGAAGGGGCCGGCTTTGAAGCTTTTGGCTTCTTCGACTGCTTTGGCTTCGGTACAGCAGGAGCTTCATCAGACTCAGAGTCAGCTGGAGGGTCATTCACGACAGTCCCTTGGACTAAGATGTGAGTGATGAGGCCCTCAAGGTTGGCAAACGGACCGATGACATTGGGTTCTGCGTAGCGTGTGCCATCTGCCCTTGGTGCGGAGGGGCCAGGATTGAAGTCTAACCCAAATTTCTTCTTGTTCAACTTCGCTGATTGTTGGGCAAACTAGAAGTTGCGCTTGAACAGATTGTCATCACAACACCAGAGGAGTGACGACGGATGCGCATCATCAGGCTGTGGTCCTCGGACCATGCATGGGTAGAAGCCTTGAGCAATGGCTTCATCTCTGGTCCTGGGTATGAGATTCTTGTAAATGATGCCCCCCCCATGGTTTCTTGATGGCACATTTCTCAGCATACTCCTGAGTGACGAATCGGTATTTGAACCACTGTTCTGCCCAATAGCGTCGAATCCATTGGATTTGGGTCTTGCGCTGCCCATAACTCTCTTCTGGATCTGTTTTATACATTTCTGACAGGTCTTCAGGCAGATCTTTTGAAGTTCCTTCACGTCTTTGTCTGCCCCCCTTCCTTGCTGCTGCTTCTGAAGCCATAAACTTTAACTTGAAAGGCTTCAAAACTTTCAAAGGCTTCATTTCTTTTGCTGGACCAACAGGAACTGGCTTCAGGAGAGTTTATGTGATGCTGTAGGAATTCTGCAAATGAATGCAGACTATGAGAACCGAAAGATTCTTCCACGGACATGTACCTGTGACAGCATTAAGGTGCGAGGGAAGGGGAAGAGGTCATATGCATTCTCAGAAGTTTTTGAAGATTAATCAGTTTAGAAGACATTGACCTCATCGTGCGAAGACATTCACTCATAGATAAGAAGTTGGTTCGAGATTTGTACGAACCCATAGATCAGTACAAGTGAGGAATCTAGCTACTTTATGAAGCACAAGTGAATATACTAGGCACGTTATGAGATGCAGATTGAGAGATCTATCTTATGTGAAGAGAAACTTCTTATGGTAGAAAGTGACAGAACCATGAGATCAAAAGAGGCTGTAAAAAGAAGTTTTATTTACCACACTTGGAACTGCTAGACGGAAGTGACAGATGATGCCGAGCAGTTCAGTCCTCCGTGCCCTAACTTGGCGACGGAAGACACCTACGGCGACGGCGGAGAGGACGATGTCCGCAGTCGGCGTGAGGACGGCGTCGGAGAGGTTGCGACAGCGACGCGCTTCGTCTCCAGCGTCGTCGAGTGCTAGCGGTGGCACTAGGGTTCGTGCGAGGGTGGAAGAAGGAGATAATGACCGCGGTAAGTGTGAATTTATAGGCTCAGGTGCGGCACTGTGCTATTTACACAGGTGCCCCTGGCGGTTCGCATCTGAGGAACGCGTGGCCAGTTTGCGGAAGTTTGGGGTTTGTTCCATGTCCCACGCATGCCTGGATTGTCGGGCGGTCGTTCATGCTTCTCCGGATTTTATGTGGAGGAATTAGCATTGAAAACAGACTTTATGGTTGTCTCTGTATCTTCTGCTGACAAGGATGCAGTGAAGACATTCGACAGTTTCAATAGAATGCATATGACTTGGAGAGATAGAATTTGAGATAGAAAGCATAGAGAGATTAGGGTCCGATCACATTCACTTAGTTCAAAAGATTCAACCAAGAAGACATAGCTATAAGTGAATGCTGTAGAGGACAGAACACTAGTATATATATATATCTATATAATCAACGTAGTGAAGATAATCATGAAGACATGTTGAGTTTGAAGCCAAACCAAATGTGAAGATATTGCAAGGTAACGCCATGAGTAAAACACTTCAAAATGGAACGTTTGGTGGTGGCGTTACCCACCGTATAGGAAGTATTAGACCCAGACACGGCGCACAATTATCGTGGCGCTCTAAAGTCAAATTCCACGTTAATGTATTCACACTTAGAATGTATGTCTTCATTGATTGAAGATATAATTTACTTTGTGTGTTGCACATCTAAGTCATCATATGCATAAGTGTTATTATGTGTGCCTGATCACAGGACATTTGAGGATTCCAGGATATTTAGCTCACACCGTAACTTGCAAAATCTCTTCTCATCCAAGGGCTTGGTGAAGATATCTGCCAATTGTTCTTCAGTGTTGACGTGTATGATATCAATGTCTTCCTTCACAACATGATCTCTGAGAAAGTGATGACGAATTTCAATGTGCTTTGTCTTCGAGTGCTGAACTGGGTTGTTGGCAATCTTGATGGCGTTTTCGTTGTCGCAGTAAAGTGGCACTTGCTTCAGATGAATGCCATAGTCCTTGAGTGTTTGCTTCATCCACAGAAGCTGAGCGCAGCAAGATCCAGCAGCAATGTATTCAGATTCAGCAGTGGAGAGAGATACACAGTTCTGCTTCTTTGAAGACCAACATACAAGTGATCGTCCCAGAAAGTGACATGTGCCTGATGTAGACTTACGATCAACTTTGTCACCAGCATAATCAGCATCCGAGAATCCAACCAGATCAAATTCTGAGCCCTTTGGATACCATAATCCTAGAGTTGGGGTGTGAGCCAAATATCGAAGAATTCGCTTCACAGCTAAGTGATGCGACTCCTTTGGTGCCGCTTGAAATCGAGCACACATGCAAACACTAAGCATAATATCTGGCCTAGATGCACATAGGTAAAGCAAAGAACCAATCATGGAGTGGTATACCTTTTGATCGAACTCTTTACCATTGTCGTCAGGACCTAGATGATGTTTGGCTGGCATTGGTGTCGTGAAGCCTTTGCAGTCTTGCATACCGAACTTTTTCAGGCAATCTTTGAGATACTTCTCTTGAGATATGAAGATGCCATTGCTTTGTTGTCGAATTTGAAGACCAAGGAAGAACTTCAGCTCTCCCATCATGGACATCTGATATTGCTCTTGCATCATATATCCAAACTCTTCACTGTACTTCTGATTGGTGCAGCCAAAGATAATGTCATCCACATATATTTGGCACACAAACAGTTCACCATCATATGTCTTCGTGAAAAGAGTGGGATCCAGGGAACCAGGTATGAAGCCTTTGCTTTTCAGGAAGTATTTGAGTGTGTCATACCAGGCCCTGGGGGCTTGTTTGAGGCCATACAGTGCCTTGTTGAGCTTGTATACCATGTCAGGATGTTTTGGATTTTCAAAGCCAGGCGGTTGTGCAACATACACTTCTTCTTCAATCTTGCCATTGAGAAAGGCACTTTTCACATCCATTTGATATAGAAGTATGTTATGATGATTTGCATAGGCCAGCAGTATGCGTATGGCTTCAAGCCTAGCCATAGGAGCAAATGTTTCATCGAAGTCAATGCCCTCCACTTGAGTATATCCTTGAGCAACGAGACGAGCTTTGGTTCTAACAACTTGACCATGCTCATCTTGCTTGTTGTGGTATATCCATTTGGTGCCTATTATGTTGTGCTTCCGTGGATCAGGATGCTTAACCAGTTCCCATACATTATTCAGCTCAAACTGTTGAAGCTCTTCTTGCATAGCTTGAATCCATTCAGGTTTCATGAAGGCTTCTTCAACTTTCTTGGGTTCTGATATTGAGACGAATGCGAAGTGCCCACAGAAATTTGCTAGCTGAGTTGCCCTTGAACAAGTGAGTGGACCAGGTGCATTGATGCTGTCAATTATTCTGTCAATCTGCACTTCATTGGCAACGCGAGGATGTACAGGGCGAAGACTTTGCTCTTGCTGATCTATGTTGTTGTTGGGAGGAATGTCTTCAGGCTGAGCATTGTCTTCATGTTGATCAGGTGCTGAGATGATAAGTTCTTCTTCAAGATGAGCTTCAGAAGGTATAATCTCTCCAGTTCCCATAAGCTTGATTGATTCATTAGCTGGAACTTCATCTAGCACATTTGGCAATTGCTCTCTTTGTGAACCATTTGTCTCATCGAACCGCACATCCACTGTTTCAACCACTTTGTAATGAAAGAGATTGAAGACTCTGTAGGAGTGCGAATCCTTTCCATATCCAAGCATAAAGCCCTCATGTGCTTTTGGTGCAAACTTTGAGGTGTGGTGTGGGTCCTTGATCCAGCACCTTGCGCCAAATACTCTGAAGTAACTGACATTTGGGTTCTTGCCAGTTAGGAGTTCATAAGATGTCTTGTTCAGAAGCTTGTGAAGATAAACACGGTTGATTGTATGGCATGCAGCGTCAATGGCTTCAGTCCAGAATTTTCTTGGAGTCTTGTATTCATCTAGCATAGTTCTGGCCATCTCAATGAGTGTTCTGTTCTTGCGTTCGACGACGCCATTCTGCTGTGGCGTGTATGGAGCTGAGAATTCATGTGTGATGCCCAAGGTATCAAGATATGTATCAAGGCCAGTGTTCTTGAATTCAGTGCCATTGTCACTTCTGATGTGCTTTATCTTGGCGCCAAAATTGTTCATAGCTCGATTGGCGAAGCGTCTGAAGACATCCTGCACTTCAGTCTTGTAAAGGATTATGTGCACCCAAGTATATCTAGAGTAATCATCAACAATGACGAAGCCATAGAGGCAAGCAGAAGTAGTAAAAGTTGAGTAGTGAGTGGGACCGAAAAGATCCATGTGGAGCAGTTCAAAGGGTTGTGTAGTAGTCATGATTGTCTTCGAAGGATGTTTTGCCCTTGTCATCTTCCCTGCTTCACAGGCACCGCATAAGTGATCTTTCTTGAACTTGACGCCCTCGATGCCTATGACATGCTTCTTCTTCGCAAGAGTGTGGAGGTTCCTCATGCCAGCATGCCCAAGCCTCTGATGCCAAAGCCAGCATTCTGAAGCTTTTGCAAGAAGACATACTGCAAGTTGTGGTCCTGCTGAGAAATCTACCACATACAAATCATCTTTTCGATACCTTTCAAACACTAGAGACTTGTCAGATTCCATTAGTACTAGGCAACGATATTTTCCAAACATTATGATCATGTTCAAATCGCAAAGCATTGAGACAGATAATTAATTTGAAGCCAAGTGATTCAACAAGCATGACTTTATCCATGTGTTGATCCTTTGAGATTGCAACTCTACCTAGACCCAATACCTTACTTTTACCAGTGTCAGCAAATGTGATGTGGCTCTTGTCGGATGGACGTAAAGTTGAGTCCATAAGAAGGCTTCTTTTGCCAGTCATGTGATTTGTACACCCACTGTCAATAATCCATTCTGAAGACTTTGAAGTCGCTGGTGTCGTACCCTAAAGTGCAGTTAGGGGGATAGGCTTCACGAAGAGAATTGTGAAGCAAAAACATTTGACGAACCAGTGGGTTATGAAAACTTAGATCCAGATTAGGACTAATAGGGAGAGTAGCATGCGATTCAGGAACGAGGTACATAATGATGCCATTCGGGCATTTTATCTTGCGCCCTACAAGATTTTTAAGGTCCCCAGCAATAGCGTTAGAAGATTTTGTTTTTCTGTTGGAGACCTTTCCCTGCAAAAGAGAGTTAAGCTTTCTTAACCACCCACATCTTCGAGGGTGGCTTAGAAGCAATAAGTCTAAGTGCAGCATCTGAGAATTTTGGCTTTGAAGCCTTAGCAAACAGTCTAGCAGGTGGACAATAATACTCATAGGAATAAGCAGAATAATTTTTGGTCATATGAACATGACGGTTCGATGAACCGCTCTCATATTCATATGCCTGAGTATGGTTTCCCTGCAAAACATTTGCGTTAGTGTGACTCAGGTGAGTCCTCTGTTTGTATGAAGCCATTGGACCGTATGAAGCCTTTGGTCTGAGGTTTGTCTTCTTCAAGTGAGGTGTCATGAAGACATTCACAGGAAGATTTTCCAGACATTTTTTCGGAACCCAGATCTTCTTCATAGGCGGTCCATTCCTGCAGTTAGTACCAATGTACCTGGCAAACACTTCACCATTCTGATTCTTAAACAGTTTATAGTTTGCATCAAAGGATTCATCAATGATAATGGGGTTAGCACAAGTGAAGCCAGATAAATTGGATGGATCTGCTAAAAGTTCCTTTGCAGCAACCCATGTGGTTTTGGGGTACTGCTCATGTTTCCAGTAAGAGCCATCTGCATTTATTTTTCTCACGAACCCAACACCCTCTTTCCTAGGGTTTCGGTTCAGAATCTGCTTCTTGAGGACATCACATAATGTCTGATGTCCTTTAAGACTTTTGTACATCCCTGTTTCAAGCAATGTCTTCAACCTAGCATTCTCATCAGCAATAGCAGTGGTATCCTCAGCAGAGGGGTTAGTTACCACATCAACAGTTGAAGAGAACAACAATAGCAGTGGAACATTCAGCAACAGAAGTAGCATTATCACGCTCAATGCATTTAAGACATGGTGGTTCAAATCCTTCCTGAGCGGAACTGATCTGTTTGGCGCGAAGTGACTCGTTTTCCTTTTGAAGATCTTCATGAGCCGCTCTCAATTTCTCAAGTTCTTGCTTCCTTTGAAGATAATCATAGGAAAGCTTCTCATGAGTTGTTGAGAGAGTATCAAGACGATCTTCAAGTTCCTGATACTTAACGTGAAGATTTTTTATGTCTTCAATTAAGGATTCAGATCGAGTCATTTTAGCATCCAATAGATCATCGCTTCTGTCTAACAGTTTTTGAATATGTTCCATAGCTTTCTGTTGTTCAGTTGCAATTTTAGCAAGTGTTTTGTAGCTGGGTTTTGAATCACACTCAGAGTCATCGTCACTAGATGTTTGATAGCGAGTAGTGCGTGTGTTTACCTTGGCTCCGCGTGCCATGAAGCAGTAGGTAGGAGTGGAGTCGTTCTTGTTATTTGCATCGGTGTCGGTGATGAAGTCATTGTCTTCAGTGTTGAAGATGGACTTGGCAACGTATGTTGTAAGCAGACTCGCAATGCCAGAATCAGACTCCTCCTCAGACTCCACCTCTGCCTCCTCAGAAGCGGACTCCTCCTCTGAATCCATTTCCTTGCCAACAAACGCACATGCCTTGCCAGATGAGCTCTTCTTGTGTGATGAAGACTTTGAGGAAGACTTGGAAGAAGACTTTGAGTATTTCTTCTTCTTCTTGTCATCAGAATCATATTCCTTGCTCTTCTTCTTCCTTTTGTTCTCATTGTCCCATTGTGGACACTCAGAGATGAAGTGTCCAGTTTTCTTGCACTTGTGACATGTTTAATTCTTGTAGTCATGAGCAGAAGCTTCATCATTCCTTGAGCTTGATAGTGAAGATTTTCTGAAGCCTTTCTTCTTGGTGAATTTTTGGAACTTCTTCACTAGCATTGCAAGTTCTCTTCCAATGTCTTCAGGATCATCAGAACAGCTGTCAGATTCTTCTTCAGATGAGGAAACAGCTTTTGCCTTCAAGGCACGAGTTCGCCCATAGTTTGGACCGTAGATATCTCTTTTCTCATAAAGCTGAAACTCATGTGTGTTGAGCCTCTCAAGTATGTCAGACGGGTCGAGTGTCTTGAAATCAGGATGTTCTTGAATCATCAGGGCTAGGATGTCAAACGAACTATCAAGTGATCTCAGCAGCGTCTTGACGATTTCATGTTTGGTGATCTCAGTGGCGCCGAGGGCTTGAAGCTCATTTGTGATGTCAGTGAGCCGGTCAAATGTGTGCTGGACATTCTCATTGTCATTTCGCTTGAAGCGGTTGAAGAGGTTGCGAAGAACACTGATTCTTTGATCTCTCTGGGTTGAGACGCCTTCATTGACCTTGGAGAGCCAGTCCCAGACTAGTTTGGATGTCTTCAAGGCACTCACACGGCCATACTGTCCTTTTGTCAGATGGCCACAGATGATATTTTTCGCAGTAGAGTCCAGTTGAGTGAACTTCTTGACATCAGCAGCAGTGACACCTTCTCCAGCCTTGGGAACGCCGTTCTCGATGACATACCATAGGTCGACGTCAATGGCTTCAAGATGCATGCGCATCTTATTCTTCTAGTAGGGATATTCAGTTCCATCGAAGACGGGGCACACAGCGGAGACTTTGATTATCCCTGCAGTCGACATAGCTAAAACTCCAGGTGGTTAAACCGAATCACACAGAACAAGGGAGCACCTTGCTCTGATACCAATTGAAAGTGCGTTATATCGACTAGAGGGGGGGTGAATAGGCGATTTTTATGAAAGTCTTCAAAACGTGGAAGTTATGAAGACAAACAGCGAAGATTATGCCTATTACTATGCAGCGGAAGTTAGATTACACTAGGCCAGCCATGGTCAAGTATTCAATAGAGTGAAAGCACAACGACAAACAGTTGCAGTGTAATAAGGATCAGGTAGGAAGAAGTTATGAAGCCAAACAGATCATACATTCATGTTGTGAAGACAAAAGATAAAGCAAGCATGCAATGTCTTCACAATGAGTAACAGTAAGAAAAGGAAGTGGAGATGAAACCAGTGACTCGTTGAAGACAACGATATGGTGGACCAGTTCCAGTTACTGCGGCAACTGTATGTCTGGTTGGAGCGGCTAGGTATTTAAACCTTAGGACACACAGTCCCGGACACCCAGTCCTGAACACACAGTTCAGGACACCAAGTCCTCACCGTATTCTCCTTGAGCTAAGGTCACTTAGTCCTCGCCCAATCACTCTGGTAAGTCTTCAAGGTAGACTCCCAAACCTTCACAAACTTCATTCACTGGCAATCCACAATGTCTCTTGGATGCTCTGAACGCGACGCCTAACCGTCTGGAGGATTCACAGTCCTCAAGTGTAATAAGTCTTCAGATCACACAGACAAGAAGACTTAAGTGATGCCCAATTTACTCTGGCTCTGGGTGGTTAGGGCTTTTCTCCTCGCTAGGAATTTTCTCTCAAAGGCTTCGAGGTGGGTTGCTCTCAAACGACAAAAGCCGTACACTGAAATCTGAGCAGCCAACCGTTTATGGTTGTAGGGGGTGGGATATTTATAGCCACTTGGCAACCCGACCTGATTTGTCCGAAATGACCCTGGGTCACTAAGGAACTGACACGTGTCGCAACGGTCAGATTTCAAACTCTCATGGCAACTTTACTTGGGCTACAAGCAAAGCTGACTTGTCCGGCTCTGGACAAGATTCTCTCTCATTGTCTTCACTCGAAGACAGGTTTTTGGTTTAGGCATCACTTCAGTCATTCTGACTGGTTCTCCTGGACCCCACTTAACAGTACGGTGGTTCCTATGACTCAACACAAAAGAAAAAGAACTACGAAAGATCTAAGTCTTTGAGCTCCATAGGCTTCATAACGTGTCTTCTTTTGTCATAGTCTTCAATGTGAATATCTTCATATACCACCTTTGTCTTCAATGTCTTCATACATTTTTAGGGGTCATCTCTGGTAGTAAAACCGAATCAATGAGGGACTTCTACCTGTGTTATCCTGCAATTCTCACACACACATTAGTCCCTCAACTAGGTTTGTCGTCAATACTCCAAAACCAACTAGGGGTGGCACTAGATGCACTTACACAAGGCAAAAAAATTCGTGTAGACATAACAAGGACATAAATACTTCAATTTCCACACATTAACCAAATTCATCGAAAAGTGAAAGAAGATTTACCATTTGAGATGAAATTAACTGCATCTGGTAATATCTTGTTTTGAAGTTGCAAAAGTGAACATTGACACATTGTTCTAAAAATCTGACCTACAACCTGTAAGAGAAAACATCATCGAATTGACAAAAATGGAAACATTGAAGAAGGCCGCTACTTTGAAAAAGAAAATCTTTTGCGCATTACAGTTTGTTTTATCCCACGATGATCTTTCACTGTATGAAAATGTCTTACTGCCACTTTCGTTAGGAATTCTAGTCTTTTATATGGATCCCTAGGAAGCTTGAACAAATCAACTAGTTTAGGCATCTTGGAAGTTGTTGATTTTTGAAAAAAAGACTCTCCTTTTATTTCCATGCAACTTTAAGTGAAAAAAAGTTAAATGAACGACTAAATTTTCATACATCGTACATGAAGATGAGCTGTGCTATAAATGTGTCAATTAATTCAGATCATAGGGAGTAATAGATGGTCTGAATTAAATTGGACTTTTTTGTTCTAGCAATTACTGGTAAGTAGAAAGTTGTATGTATACAAAATTTTATATGTGACAAAAAATTGTTCAAACTTACCTAGTCATCCAAATTGATAAACTATACATATAAGTTGATTTGGAATTGGAGAATTAGACGCATACCTTGATGTCAATTAGAACTAAGAAACTGTGGAATTGAGATCTCGGTTCGTCCATGTAGAAGTGCAAGACCGTGATGGTGCAAGGGGCTGGCGATGGCAAGTCTGCGAGTTGCCGCAGCGAGCCGGAAAGGCGATGTCTCCGCGGCGGCGTGGGAGGCGAGGTCAATGTCAGGACCAGAGCACTGTTCTACGCAATTTAGCTCACAAAAAACGAATTTAGGGACGAAACATGGAGCTTTAAACTAGGGTTCTTGTTGAGAATTTGGGGGAAAGTAGGTACAGCACGCCACCAGCGGCTAGGGTTTACACCCACTACACAAATTCACGCCCTCTCACACTCAGGGTTGCTGGATTTATAGCCATTACAAGTTGGTAAAAGGTGAAAGAAAACAAAACAAAGCACATGCACTTGTCGGGGCCGCTACAGCTAATTCACTAGCATCGCCAACCCTTGGATGGCAGATCGACGAAGGAGAGCTGCCCACTAGATCGAACTGTTATCTTCGCTCCAGAGCCACACGATGACAGATCTATGGCTACGGTGTCTTCCGGCACACGGGAACAGGGGAATGATAAGAACAGAGCCTGACAATACCCCTCAATTGAAACCGAGCTTGTTCTCAAGCTCTAAAGATGGAAAAACCTTCTGAATAAACGCAGAGTCTTCCCAAGTAGCTTCCTCCACTGGCATATTGGTCCACTTGACTAACCACCTGACGACAGGAATATTGATGTTTCCTTGCTTCTTTGGAATGAGTGTTCTTTCCAGCACTGCTTCAGGCTCCACTTTGATAATACCATCAGGGCCAACCAGTGGTGGCATAGGGGAAGGTATGACTGTTGGCCTAATGTGCTTCTTTAGCTGGCTGACATGAAATGTGTCATGCAGCTGGTAGCCCTCTGGCAACAGTAATTTGTATGCATGGTTTCCAATTCTTTCCATTACCCTGAATGGGCCATAAAACTTGGAGTGCGGCTTCATGTGCCTATGCAAACTGAGAGAAGTGTGTCTGTAAGGTTGCAACTTCAAATAGACCATGTCCCCCACTACAAATTCTCTTTCCTTCCTTTTCTTATTAGCAAAGAACTTCATTCTAGATTAAGCTTTCAGCAGATTGTGCTTGATTACTTCTAGTGCCAATTCTCTGTTATGCAACAGATCCTCATTATCCTCACAAATTGCATCAGGCAAAGCAGATTCAGCAATCATAGGGTGAGGAAAACCATATTAAGCCTGAAAGGCTGTCATTTTTAATGATGTGTGGAAAGAAGTGTTGTACCACCACTCAGCTAGTGACAACCACCCATGCCACTTCCTTGGTTGTTGGAAACACCTACATCTCAAGTAGTTCTCCAAACACTGATTAACTCTTTCTTTTTGACCATCAGTTTGAGGGTGGTAACTGGTGCTCAAGTGTAACTTGATCTTCAAGGACTTAAACAGTTGTTGCCATAGATGACTAGTAAAAATTCTATCTCTGTCAGTGACAATCACCAATGGCATCCCATGTAAGCTGAACACATTATCAGAAAATGCTCTTGCAACAGATTGCACTATAATGGGATGTTTCGTAGCAATTAAATGAGAGTACTTGGTGAATCTGTCAACCACTACCAAAATCAAGTTCTTGTGTTCAGACTTGGGTAGCCCCTCCACAAAATCCATGCTCACATGTGCCCAAGCAAAATCTGGCACAGGAAGTGGTTCCAATAATCCAGGGTAAGGAGTGTGCTCAGCTTTGTTCAACTGGCAAACAGGACATTGCTTGACAAACTGCACCACATCTTGCTTTAAACCCTTCCAATGAAAAATTAATTTCACTCTCTGGTAAGTAGCTCTTTCACCCGAATGGCCACCCAATTCTGAACTATGGAATGTTTGGAGGATTTCCTGTCTAAGGTTAGTAGCAGCTCCCACTACAATCTTGTTATGAAATCTCAATATTCCATTCTTGAAAGAATAAGCAGTGGTATTAGATTTATCCATAGTACATTCAGCTATGAGCTCATTGATTTTACTATCATGATGATAGCTTGCTATGACTTCCTTGACCCAAGCAGGAGAAGCTGCAGATGCAGTTAATGCATGAATCACATGTTTCACTCTGGATAATGCATCATCCACCTTGTTCTCCTTTCCTTTTTTGTACTCAATTGTGAAGTTATATCCTAGTAACTTCAGCAACAGTTTATGTTGAATGCCCTCAGTAATTTTCTATTCCTGAATATATTTCAGACTTTCTTGATCAGTTCTGATTACTAAGGACGTTGCTAAGAAATAATGCTTCCACTTCTTGACAGCTTCAATTATGGCCAAGGCTTCCTTGTCATAAGTACTCATTGCAGCTGCTTTGGGGCCAATGCTCTTGTTGAAGTAAGATATAGGGTTTCCCTCTTGCATCAACACAGCTCCCAACCCATACCCACAAGCATCCGTTTCCAAAATGAAAGGTTTGGAGAAATCAGGTAGTGCTAACACAGGGGTGTTGGTAAGCTTGTTTTTCAATGTCACAAATGCTTCTTGTTGCTCTTATTTCCAAGAGAAACTCTCCTTCTTTAAGCAATCAAATAGTGGTCTACAAATTACTCCATATCCCTGGATAAACCTTCTGTAATATCCACTTAGCCCCAAAAAGCTTCTCAATTCAGTTACAGTAGTAGGAGTTGGCCAATCTCTAATGGATTGTATCTTAGATGGGTCAGTAGAGACTCCCTCAGAGTTAATAACATGACCCAAATATTCAATCTCCTGCTATCCAAAAGAGCACTTTTCCATTTTTGCATATAGTTTGTTTGTTTGTTTGCAATATATCAAACACCTGCTTTAAGTGGTCCTTGTGTTCTTCCAGAGAGAAACTGAACACCAAGATATCATCAAAGAAAACCACAACAAATTTGAGATGGCCAAACAATAAGTTCATTAATGCCTGGAAGGATGGAGGACCATTAGTTAGTCCAAAGGACATAACTAGAAATTAAAACAGTCCCATGTGAGTAGTGAATGCGGTTTTTGGTATATCCTCTCTTGCCATCCTGATTTGATGATATCCATTTATGAGATCAATTTTAGAGAAAATCTTTGCTTCTTTGAGTTGATCCAGAAGGTCCTCAATCACAGGAATGGGATATTTATTTTTAATAGTTATAGCATTCAATTTTCTGTAATTAGTGCATAACCTCCAAGATCCATCTTTTTCTTGACCAGTAGCACAGGAGAAGAAAAAGGTCTTGTGCTAGGTCTGATGATCCCATTTTTCAGCAGCTCCTTGATGATTTTCTCCAAAATTTCCTTTTGATGGTGAGGAATTCTATAAGGCCTTTGGTTAACCACCTTTGCTCCTTCCACTAAGGGAATTCTGTGATCACAAGGCCTGCTAGGAGGCAATTCAGTTGGCTCTTGAAACAACTGTTCATATTGGTCCAACAGTGGCTGCAATTCAATAGGGATTGCTGGACTAGCTGCTATGAATTCAGTACCAGAAGTTGTGAACAAGAAAAATCCACATACAGCTTGTTCTAACAATTTTTCAGTGTTGTCCTTAGCCTCAGCTACAGGAGCCAGGGGAATAGTCTCATCCACAAATGTGATGAACTGTCCAGAGCTGTCAGAAATTTTTATTTCCATTTTAATAAAGTCCATTTGTATTGGACTATATTTCCTGAGCCAATCAACTCCCAAAATCATGTCACACCCCTTCAGTTTCAATACTCTGAAGCTGTCAGTAAAGTGATGGTCTTGTATTTCATAAGGGCAATCTTTTGCTTGAAATTCACTCCATAGCACTCCCCCACCAGAAACCACCACCTTTATCTTGGGTGTAGGGCTTGTAGTGACAGGTAACTTGCCTGCCATTTCAGGAGAAATGAAGGTAGAAGTGCTACCACTATCCACCAGTGTTGTGGCAATTGTATTTCCTACTTTCACAATCAATATAAAAGTATTTTTGGTTGCTCCTATACCCATTGCAGCATGCATTGACACTCTCAACACTTCTTCACTAGATGGCTGCTCATGTGTTTCCAAATCAGGGTCATCAAAGTCTGTGACAAAGATTGTTTCAGGGTTTTCAACTTCCTCAGCCTATAGTGCTTGGATTTGAGCTCTCTGGCTCATTTTACAGAACTGCCTGTGACCTGGCACCCATGGCTCTCTGCACTTATAACAAACTTGGTTTTATTTTGCCTGTAGAATAACAGTGTTTCTGTTTGGTGTGGCAGTAGTTGCAGGGGTTTTGGGCTGATCAAATATTACTTGCCTTCTAGGTTGAGGAATATATGGTTTAGTTTGCACTGTTGTAGTTGGTACCTCAGCCTTTTCCATCCTCCTAGCATACACACTGTAGTTTGCATATCCTTAGGCCTGAAGCACTCCACATGCCTCTTAATATATGGGTTAAGTCCTGCCACAAAGCTGGAAACATAATAATTATCAGGGATTCCAGGGTTTTCCCTTCTCATGATGTTCATCAGTTGCTCAAACTGCTCCACATATGCAGTAACTGTAGTAGTTTGTTGTGCTGCATGGAAGGAGCTGACAATGTCACAAATAAAATCCACAGAAAACCTGTCAGAAATGTAAGAGCAAAATTTGTGCCATGGAATATTGCTAGGAGCAAATCCCGTTCCTCTCCACCACTGTACAACAGGCCCTTTGAGGTAAGAAATGGCCAGTTCAGTTCTGTGCTTAATAGGAGTTCTAGCTGCAGTAAAGTATTGCTCTAAATTCTGAATCCAAGACTCTGGGTCTTGACCCTCAAATTCAGAGATATTTAACTTTGTTGGCTTTACTGTTGGAACATTTGTTCTTCCATCAACAGGGAAGTTGGGCCCTCTTCTGTATTGTGGATCAATGACCTCTTCCTCCTGCCTTTCTTCTAGTTGCACCATAATGTTTGGTGTTGTTTCCTTACCTTGACCAAAATTTGGATGCCTGTAAGGTACTTTCAGAGTCCCATCCAAATTGAGCTCTTTTCTAGTGTGATCACGCAGAGTTGCATTTCCTACTGGCAAAGGGGCTCCTTTCTCTGGCATTGTTACTGACGAAGGAGTCGGAGCTTGGAGCTGTTTGGGTCATCCAGGAGCTATTTGAGGAGATTGATTGCGGTTGTCCTTGACTTGGACACTGCCTTGACCTTATTCTCTTTCCTCTGCAGTAACTAGCTCCGGGTCCAACAGTAAACGCCTGAAATTGTCTTGGATCTTTTCAAAATTCTTCTGCATCGTGGCAAAGTTTTTGTTCACAGTCGCCTCGAACTGCTGAAATTCTTTGCGGTCTTCTTCTCTGTCGCGCTACAGCATCTTGATGTCCAACTCCAGTGACTCAAGCTGCAACTCTGCAGTTGTGCCCGAATCGGCTTGACCTGTCATCTTGTCTGCTTCAGCAATTCGCACCAGTGGTTGGGAGGGAAGGAATTCTCGTCGCCGCTGGTACATAGTCAGATCGCAGGAGCTGGGGTTTTACCACCACGGAATTACTCTTCGGCAACCAGGCTGCAAATCTGACTGTACCCGAACTCTGCCACTCTGGCCGCCTTCCGAATACTCCGCCGCCCGATTCAAGCGTGAAGAGGGATTTTCACAATTGTCAAGACCAGAGCACTGTTCAAATCAAATTCGCCTCCGAGAAAGACTGGCGTCTGGTACCAATTGTCAATACCAGAGCACTGTTCTACGCAATTTAGCTCACAAATAACGAATTTAGGGACGAAACAGGGAGCTTCGAACTAGGGTTATTGTTGAGAATTTGGGGAAAAGTAGGTACAGCACGCCACCGGCGGCTAGGATTTACACCCAATACACAAAGTCATGCCCTCTCACACCGAGGGTTGCTGGCTTTATAGCTATTACAAGTTGGGAAAAGGTGAAAGAAAACAAAACAGAGCACATGCGCTTGTCGGAGCCGCTACAGCTAATTCACTAGATGGCCAACCCTTGGATGGCAGATCGAAGAAGGAGAGCTGCTCACTAGATCGAACCGTTATCTTCGCTCCAGAGCCACACGATGAAAAATCTATGGCTACAGTGTCTTCCGGCACGCGAGAACAGGGGAATGATAAGAACAGAGCCTGACAGTCAAGGCTTCCTAAAGTCTATCCCGTGTGTGGCTGCGCGGTTGGTTTTCTTTCGAGTGGACGATGCATCCGTGTATGTGAAATCTGGCCATTGGATTGAGCTAGCCAACGTGTGTAGGCTACAGGAAGAAGGCATCGGATCTGATGTACGCTGAGGGCTGTAGCAATTCTTGTTCTTATGTATCGGGCTTTTTCATTGTAGTTGGGCTTTAAAAAATACACAAATACTGGGTTGAGTGGGGGCAGAGTATTTGCTCGAGTGGGGGCACATCAAATACACGTCGGACGACCTCCAAGCGGCTGAAAAAATCGAGTGGGGGCAGCTGCCCCCATAGCCTATAACCTGGGTCCGCCCCTGTACACGGGCTTCACCCGGTGGCGCCTGCTGGCGCCGGCAAGCTGGGGAGGGGGTCGGGAACGATGACGATAGGTTTCCTCCCATGGCGTTCGCGGGAGCCCGATGTTTTTTTGCAAAAACTTTCCAGAACCTTTTTGTGAGGTCGGTGAGCTGTTTGCACATAATGCTTAGGTAAAGTGTACACCTATGAAGCCCCGCGACAAGGTGCTCACGACCGACGTGTTTGTAATTGGCAAATAGGCCACCGGTGCGTGTGGCGTTCGGCTCCTCCCAGGAAGGTGTTGCGATCGAGCATTGGGCCGTTTGCGCACGAAACATGAGCGTCTTCTCCTTTGACCCTGGAGACAACACATGGGGTGTGAGCGTCGCCTCCAAGTGCTGCATGGGAATAGGAGGCAGTGATAGATTCATTGATAGAGATTTGAATCCATGTGTGTGATGTGGCGCTAATGTGGCAAGGTTAAAGGTCAATACCTAGTCAACATCAACACAACCAACCGTTCGGATGAATCGTGCCCAATTTGAAAACTTAAGGGGCAAAATGTGAATGAAAACAAAGACAAGGGACGAAATGTATACTTTGCATAAATTTAAGAGACTATAAATATATTTTTCTCTCCTATTAAACAAAGTTTAGGTTTAGTTAAATTATTTTGCGGAAAACATTTCCAATATCATCAAACATCATGGTAGCACAAAGAATATCATAAATAACAAAAACTACATCCATGTCCGTAGACCACCTAGCGATAACTACAAACACTGAAGTGAACTGGAGGCATACTGCCTTCATCACCTCTCCCTCACTTCAACTAACAACATCCTTTATGGCCCTAAAGGACCAGCGCACCAGAATAACGACCGCCACGAAAGAAGAGAAGCGTAGATCGAAAGGATCCAACCTATGGATGCATGAACACAGATGAATGAAGCATGTATCCATGTTGATCCACATCAAAGACAAACACCAACCGAACCCTACGAGATACGTCGAAAATACACCTCCGCACGCTGTCCGACGAAATGAGATGCACCGCGGGGCTAAGATGGGAGAACCTTTATTCTATTTTGAGGGAGTCGCCGCCACCTCGCCCTCCTGAACAGGAATCAAACCTAAACAGACTAAAAAACACCTAGAGATGAAGCATGAGCCGTCCCGCTGGCAAGGGGCTGGGATCCATCGCACCTTCGTGACCCTTAAGGCAATAGGAGACGAGACAGATCAACGGCACGTCGGCGGGAGATAAGAAACCCTTGATGTCTTAAGGGTAGTTATAATAATTAGTTAAAAAACAAACGACAACCAACCGAGATCAAGCCCACTGTAATCTAGAGACCCACAAACGACACTTGCAACTTATCGTGTGGTTTTTTTTTCTTTTCGAAAAAGCTTATAGTGTCCCCTGCAAAAAAAAAGCTTATAGTGTTAGATGAACTTATTCGCTGGTTATTTTTTGAAAGAAGTTCAGTGCATGGTAAAAATATTCAGTCTTTTTTTGTTCCCTCAAAAAATGTTCAGTTTATTTCTTTAAATAAGAATATTCAGTGAAGCATTCAGCAAGCCCGATCTCAAGAAAATGTACCAACGTGATCCACGCATGCCGTGCGCCTCGGAGTGTAACCAGTAACCCCCCGGCCCGGCGCGTCACGTTACAACGGTGCAGCATTAAACTCGCACAATTAAGCCCGGCGGCCCCCGTCACGCCACAAGCCCATCCCTGCGAGGGGCCAAGTTTTTAAATTCAAAATTCGAACCCCAACCGTCCGATCCATCCCCTCGCCGGTACCGCCCGGTACTGTACCGTGTAGTGCGCCGTTACAGCGGCAGTACCATACCACGTTCCGTCCGCGTCACCGTCACCTCAGACGCCGTCCCGTCCAGATCCAGGTCACGGCGCCGTCAGCACCCCCGCGCGAGCGCCGCGACCGTCCGATCCGAATCCGGTCGGCCCCACCGCGCCGGGTATTTGTACTCCGGAGGAGCGAATTTGCTGGCGCTCTCTCTCTCTCTCTCTCTCCTCTCTCTCGGAAGCGTGCGGAGGCAAACGGCCAAAGCGACGGGTTCTTTCCTTTCGTCCGTTCGCGGATGGGGAAGTACATGCGCAAGTGCCGGGCCGCGGCCGCGGCCGCGGGCGGCGGCAAGGCGGCGCCGGCCGTCGTGGAGCACCGCGCGCCGGTGGCCCTCGGCGTCCGCACGCGGTCCCGCGCGGCCGCCCTCAACGCGAAGATGAGGAAGCAGCAGCAGGCGACGACGTCCACGGCGGCGCGCGCGGTGGAGGATGCGTTGCTGGGCCGTGACGGCGGCGACGCGGCCGCCGGGTGCTACCTGCATCTCCGGAGCAGGAGGCTGTTCATGCCTGCTTCCGCGGCGGTGGATCAGCTCCGGGGACTTGGGGCGGACGAGGAGGCTTCGACGGCGGGGCTGCCGGATTCTCGGCCCTCGGTGGAGGCGGCGGTCGTGGCCGGGGTCTCGCGCTGCTCCAGCACCGCGTCGACGGCGGTGGACGTGGCGGCTAGAGAGAGGAGCGGCGACGAAGCGGAGGTGAGTGGGCCACTCACTGCCCTAGAATTCTCCGTAAATTCGGCCGGTCGATCGGCAGTTTCTGCTGCTGAATTACGAGATTTGGTTCTGACTATCTTGGTCGATCAGCAGGCGTGCGAGAGTGGCGACGTGGAGAGCTCCGTCAGCGACTCTGAGTGCGGCGGCCGGGACAGGTGAGTCCTCCTCTCTCGATACCGACAGGAATTCTGCTGAATTATCCATTGTTTTCTATTCTCCGGGGTGATCTTGAGTTCTTGACCCGGTTTTGCTTCTGAATTTGACCTGTTTGAATTGTGGTAATCCAGGAGGGAGACCACGCCGTCGAGCCGTTCCCCGGCAGATTTGAGCGACCTGGAGTCGAGCCAGGCGGCGGACGAGCAGAAGCACAAACGCAGGAGGTATCCGGCAACAACGACGACGACCGCAGCGCCATTCCGCTTAGACTTGGAGGCGAGAGCAAGGATGCCACCGGCGGCAGAGATCGACGAGTTCTTCGCCGCCGCGGAGAAGGCCCAGGCCGAGCGCTTCGCCGCCAAGTAAGTGGAAATTACAATTGAGCACACAAGTACACATACGTCTTGGCACTTGGCAGTCGCTCTATCGCCGTCACAGACGCCGCCACGCTAAGCCTTGTGCTCTCGCTGCCTCACTGCAGGTACAACTTCGACGTCGCGCGCGGCGTGCCTCTCAACGCCGGCCGGTTCGAGTGGACCCCGGTGGCCACCGTCTGAGGCTCTGAGCATGATGCAAAATGACGGGAAGCTAGCGGCGGCGCGCGTAGAAAGGGAAGGCCTGCTGGGAGTGAAAAGAGACGCTGATCCAACCCGCAAAGGAAAACAGTAAAGAGAAAGAGGAGTGAAAAAAGAACAGAATAATCCCATGCACAGCAGCCTAGAGCTAGCTATGCAACACTAGCTCTCTCTCTCTCCCCATCCAAATTGTTCAAATTCGCTCCAGTTTTTAACTTCTTCTGATTTTTACCTTTCATTCACTAGGCCACGGCGATCGAAAATAGGCTCGGCCGTTGTGTAACTCCTGTTTCCGTTTCCAGTTCGCATCTTGCGGGCGGCATTGAATGCGCAGCAGCAGCGGCCGGCAGCTCTGCGCTGCCGTGCTGCAGGCCTACCTGCAACAGTGAACCCCCGCCGGCCACCTTCTGCTACTGCAGCTGCAGCTTCTGCTTCTCTCGCAGTATTTTATTCTTCGTACAGTTTCGCAGCCCCACGCTCTCGCTCCTCGCACAGTCACGCTTGTCCTCTTCCCCGTCTCCGGCGATTTTTCTCCCGTCCTCTCTCTTTTGCGGCGAAACAGCGCTCCGTCCTGTATATATATATAGAGAGAGGAAGCTTTGTCTGTCCGTCCGTCCATGGCGTGCCGTGAAGGAGGAGGAGGTTAGGTGAGGCCGCCAGCTAAACAAGTGCAATTACGGCGAAATGATTTGGGATCTGGGGCTTGGGCACGCACATGCGCGGATGGCAGGACGGGTCTGGGATAGGGCAGGCAGGGGGTGGTGGAGAGGGACGGGGGAGGGAGGAATGTCGCTTTTCTTTCATCGGGATCTGTGGGTTCGTGGCGGTGAATCGGTAAGAAACGGGGAGTTCTACCGATGATTCGTGGGCCAGATAGGGGCACGTGCAGCTGCTGCCCGCAAAGCAAGAGGGGGTATATGCTGGTCTTTGGCAGTGTGAGATGCTTCTTCTTTCTTTCCGTGCGTATGCTACTAAGTACGTACATGCTACTGTTGGCTCGGGCCCTTTGAGTTATTTTGGATCTACTCCAGTTGGGATGTCCATGTTTAATTGCGAAATGGAGCCTACGTGTGTGGGCAATGGTCCGTAACATAGTCTCAAGTGTGTGGTGTTGTAGGCATGGGTTTGGTTAGCGGGCGGTAACCCGGTCCTTCGTTACCGCCCGAAAATTACGTTTTCGAAGGCAAAATAATTAACAGCATGCATTCGAATGTTGATTACAAATCGTGGGTGGTATCCCTCCATTCCAGTGTAGTGAGTATAGATTTTGTACCCTGATAAATGCCACACGTGTGGCACGAAGCAATTTCGTCCACACGTGTGGACTGAAGGAGGTTGGGCCAAACGCCCATCTAGCCACCCGTTGTGAAACGGTATCTTTTTTTTTCGCACATGCACACAAATCAGAATGAAATCAGATGATGTCAGGAGGAATCTTTTGAATTTTTTAAACTTTACAATGTTTTATTTCTTAAATAAAAAATCTGACTGAAAATCCGTTTTCACTATTAAATCCACCGCGGCGAGGAATACAAAAGTAGATCCCATATCAATATGTTTCAACGATATTTTTTGGCGGTCAAAAGTTGCCATGTCTATTTCACATAAATTGTCATGGTATTTACACTAGAGTTGCCATGATGTGTTTCAACTACTTTTTGTTGTTTGTTTAAAGTAAATTTTGACATGTATAAAAGAGGGAATTAAGAAACTAAATTTGCCATGGAGAATTACTAAAATTTGCCATGATCCATGAAACAATTTTTTCATGGTTCATAATTAAAAAGAAATCCATCGTCGATTACTTTAAAAATGCATAGTCAATGACTCAAATTTTCCATGAAACATAAATTAAAATTGCCATGGTGAAATACTTAAATTTGCCATGATACATGCACTAAAATTTGCCATGGTTCATACAAAAAAATAACTTCTAGGGTCAAAATACTAAAATTGTCATGATCTATAAAATAAATTTGCCATGATCTATAAACTAAATTTGCCATGATGAATTACTAAAAATTGCCATGATCCATGAATTAAATTTGGCGTGGTTAATTACTAAAAATTGCCATGGTCAATTAATAAAATTTGTCATGAAAAGTAGTTGAAAAACAATGGTAGTTTAAGATCTAGAAAAAATAGATGAAGCATATCCTGGCAAATATAGTGTAAACATTGTGGCAACTCAGTGAAATCTAGTTTTGAAAATCTCTTCGAGATGGATTTAATGATGAAAACGGATTTTTATCAGATTTTTTATTGAAGATAAAACATTTTTAAGTTCCAAAACCAAAAAGATTTCGTTGATGCCATTTGTTTGATGTGGCAAAATGGATGGTAATGAAGGGGTTTGGACCATGTTGCTTTGTGCCACATGTGTGGCATTTATCATTTGGATAGATTTTCTCAAACCTCAAACCTTGTAGAGCACGATTGCCAAAACCCCGATGCGAGATCACAATGCTTCTTTATGACAAAAAAATCTTAGCACCTAATGCAAAACAAAAAATCTTAACGAGTTTTTACACAAACTTGCTCGGGCCCCCTTCACCCCTATTTGGATTTTTTTCCGCTCTCTGATCTCTACCCTTCTCTCACCCCCCCCTCCCCCACTATCTGGACACACCTTTCATGGCACAAGAGTTTTTTGACGCTAGTCCTACACAAGAAGGTTTCGAGACTGCTTTCTATAAAAAAACTAGCCTATCCATTAAGTGTTTTTGTTTTGCGTCATGTGCGCAATGATGCCCCTAGTACTATTATAAAGCTCTTATAAACGATGTAACTCTTTTGGTTAATGAATACGTGGAAGTGTGATAGTGTCAAAAAAATCTGACCTATCCTAATGCCAAAAGTCACCACCATTTTCCATAGTTTTTTCAACCCCTCAGCGGATTCTGCCAAAATCGGGCTTTATAGTTTTTCCGCCCAAAGGCACGTCGGATACCACTGCAGGTGCTTCTAGACTGATCTTGCTACAAAATTGTCCCGTGAAAGCCCTTGCAAAACTCCTTACCAATCAATTGAAACATGATCTTTACCTGCCCCTTTAGTCGTGCATGCTGGAGAAAACTGGGCATTGATTGGTCCACGTCTGCATGCCGGTTGCACCTCGTTCATTTGGCCAGGCAAGATTGGGACAGAACCCATGTTAATCAAAATATTCCTCGTGGCAGTGTGGAACCTATGGAAAGAAAGGAACTTCAGAGGCATCCCCCATAGTTTTGCGGCCTAGCTGAACAGGTTTAAGGAAGATTTTAGCCTACTTCAATACAGATCCAAGGAGGCCCATAAAGCCTTCATAGAGTCCTTTGTCACCTCTTTATGCTAGGGTTTTAGCTCAGTATAGTAGATAGGTAGGGTTTTAGTTCTCCAAAGGGCCGCGCTTGGCTGGATGGTGAGCTTCTTCTTTGAGCCAGTCTCCCAGGAGATCTTGGGAGACTGGCTCAAAGAAGAAGCTCACCATCCAGCCAAGTGCGGCCCTTTGGAGAACTAAAACCCTACCTATCACTATACTGAGCTAAGGGCGCCAGGATTCCCCTCCCTGCCACTAGCTGTTGGAGAAACAACCAGGAGGCAAATCCACTAGCTCATCGACAAAGATCGAGGGGAGAAAGGCTTTTCTCTAGTTGCCTTGCGAGAGGGGAAACAAAAACGCGTAGTAGTCTAAGTCTCTATTTGCAATTGTTGCTAACGTACTACAATGCATGATCATGCATGCATGAAACACTTGGTTGCTCTCTCACCCACTAAACCCGTCCCTTAATTGCCTCATCCTGCAACACGCGTGTATACGATATATTGATCATTGTCATGGCCGATGATAATGTTGCATCCAACGTTAAGGAAATACTTGACAATCTCTCTGCCACCACTGGTTTCAATATAAACTTCACCAAAACAACTTTCATTGCCTTGAATATTTCACCTTCCTAGTTGACTACCATGGCAGCAACTTTGGGCATGGGACATTGATGGGTTGAAGAGGAGAGGTTATTGTGGTCGATGGCACGGGGAAGAAGGGATTGAATTGAGTAGCGTATGTGGACCGTGAGGCTCTCGGTTGAAATCACCGAGGAGCATGACTATATAATAGATTGTATTATATCATACTGTGTCCACTAAAAATGATTTCTTAATTAAGGGTCATGAAGGTGACGGTGAGATCTTTCTATTTTGCGTGAGATATTCTAAACTATTTATACTTTTTTGTTAGCTCATGAATTAACTTTATGATACATATCACGGAGGCCAAGTACATGGTCTCTACCACTTGGCTTTGACCAATATTTAATATTAAACAAGGAATAATATGTATTTATATTTTAACAAGATAATGGTTATGAATGAACAAGCGGGAGAATATCATTACATGAGAAATTAATTAAACATATTACATTAATTATTTATGGAGGTTTATAAATGCAAGGAACTACTTTGGAGTACCATCTTAAATATGAACTCTAAAAAAATTAGAAAATCTCAAGCAACTCACACTTGTGTCTAATTCATAAGGCAAAACATACACCCGATTAAACTCAAAAAATATGCAGCTATTGTTTTTTATATTTGTACATCAAAGTGAAAAGGGGGAAATATGGATGCCATTTATTCCATTGAGGCTTTTTAAAAATATTTTAGATCAAGTATTATTTCAATCCCATCGAGTCGTGGATAATCTCAATTAGACAATACAATAAAACAATACAACACGTCAAGGCATGCTAAAGAAAATATAAATCAATGAGTTCAACATTGTTTTCTCCATCGCAAAAGCAAGTTGGATTGCACTAGCCCATGGTGTTCTTCTTCTTTGATGACCTCGTGAATCATAGACCCGAGAATCTTAATCCCCTTGGGCACAAACATATCAACACCAACACTCATGAGCACCTCCATGGTATGGCCATCAGCTGATATCCCAACAATCTTCACAATAGTTTAACCAAAGAGTGGATAATCACAAGTGTCAGTCGAGCAATAAAAAAATGTTTTCAATTTTATCATACATAAAACGAAGTTTTGTTTAGACAAGTACATTGCATAAACTTCTAAGCACACTGATATAACTAAAGGGGAGACGAAAGTTCCTCGTGACCAATCATGTCCTTATCACACAAAAACAGCGTCAAGCTTCTTCAATGAAGTAATAGGTCAACTCCTTATTTCCCATATATAGCCGACGTTTGACAAAAAACGAGGTATAGCCTTCGTGGAAAAAATAAATTGCTCTACTGCTTAAGCCTAGAGCAATCAGTATATGCCTCGTTTGGTTTGGCGGCTTTCTCGTTCGCCTAGCAATTAGTATTGATTGGCCTGGCCCGGAGAATAGCCTAGTCATGGACTGGAATAATATTGCTCATACACACGACAACATAGTTCCACTCACTAAAAGTGCCGACAACATCATTCCCAAATCCTCCTGGATTCTGCAAGGCATCAGCCGACCTCGACCATGCTGATTAGTGCAGGGGGCGGCGATGTTAGTTGTACCCATGCAGCGTCAAACAACCATCTGTGATGTTTGGATCTACGGAGGAACAAATGCCAGCAATGTGAGGTAGGCTCTAACTGCCTAACTAGATGTCCTCATGGAAGTGCAAAAAAGCAACTCCAATCTAGCTTTCCCTAATAATAAAGCGTCTATTATTTTTGGTCGTACGTCACGAAAATTACACCTAAAGTTGATAGAAATTACCCACCAATGCCATCCGTAAGTGACAAAAACGATTCTTTTTATTAGGTGACCGCCGGTTGCGTTAGGATCATTTACAGCTAGGCCCTGACATTATCACAACTACACAAGCAGCCTACTAGCTAGGGCGTTGCTCTCCTATCGGGAGAGCTGGGTTTGATCCCAGGTTCTTACTCTTTTTTGTTGCCTTTTCTCATCGAATATCTATAGTATGATATTATCTTGGCCCAGCTCTTTTTTTTTACCTTTTTTGTTTTATGCCGATTCAAGTATTTGTTGAAATCTTTATATATTTTAAACGATAACTCCAAATTTAACATGTTATATATGAAAATAATTCAGAAAATATATTCTAAATATGATACTATCTTGCAAAATGCGTTATATATGAAGAGATGGTGTAAAACGCGTTTAACAAAACCCTTTTTAAAGACCTTTTCACGACCCGGTGCAAATTTCAAACATTCTTTCAACATAAAAATAATGCCGTGGTATGAGGCTCTTTAAGATCAGGATCGTCGTACAAAACCATACCAAAATTATTGTATCTGTAGCATGCTTTTTAATGTAGTGCTACTTATATGAATTTCTGTTGGCACCATTCGGATGTTCTTTCGCCGTGTTGATTGTTATTTCGGTGGACACACCAATTAACTCTCCCGTTGGAACGCACAGGCATATGTGCTAGTACCTACTAATAAAGCAACGTGCGTTTCTTTGATTTTTTTCATTCATTCACCGTCGAGAATTATTTTTCTATCTCTAGGTGGTACTAAATTTTTGTGCGCCCGTCTGTTTTTTTACCAATCCAGAAATTTCGTACTTGGCCCGCACACGCCATGGCCCAGCGAATTCAGCCCACTTATTTGCCTGCCCATGTAGCTGAAAAAGACTATTTCCAGCCCGGTGCTGTAAATAGTCGAAGTTTGCACAGGGTTCCCAAAACTGGGCCGGCCCATTTTGTTTATGTCCAATACTTTTTTTTACATTATTTCGTAATTCTAAATTTTAAAAAAGGTTCAGAATTTATTTTTTTGTCAAATTTTCGAAAAAACTCCGAATTACAATATTGTCTTCCCCTTTTTAAAGATGTTTGGAACATTAATTTATTTTCTCGTTTCGATTTTTTCAAATTCAGAAATATTCCAAAATTGTTTGGGGTTTAAACACAAGTATTTAAAAAAGATTCTAAATTTTAAATGTATTATTATTTTAGTAAAATATTCACAGATTCAAAATAATGTCTGCGTTTAAAAACATATTTTATAAAATTATTCTGAATGTTTATTACATTATCATTTTCAAAAGTCGGTGACAAATTAAAAAATATTTGGGTTTTGATAAAAGGTTCATGTCTTCAGAAAATGATGTTGTTCCAAATTTTGTTCATGTTTTTTTTCGAAAATAGATGGAATATTAAAAGCATTGTTCGTAATTTCAAAAAATGTTCATGTTTCCAAGAATATTCGGCAATTCATATTTAAAAAAAATCAAAAAAATATTATAAATCCAACGTTGCACTATGTTCTTAAATATTCAAGCTGGCCCTTGGTTAGCGGTAGGCATTTGTTGTGGTGGTTAGCGGCACATTGTCGGGTCTTTAAGGTCATGTGTTGAATCATTCAACACATCGTTTTTTTGGATTATTACTCGTGCCTTGCAAGCACAGGTTATTTTGGTGCTTGCCAGTGGGCTGGCCCAGATGCGAACTGCTGTGTGTCTCATTCGCTATTTGACGCAACTAGCGTCATATAGTAGCTCCCAAGAAAAAAATACGTGTAGATTTTGTTCCGTCCATTCCACACGTAGTTCCCCAATTTTTTCGGTTATCCCTCGGGTGAGCCAAACTAGACCTACCATGTATTTCTTTTTCTGTCGGACGGACGAGCAACAAAAAATAAAGGGCTTGTGGGGATTGAACTATGGACCTTCCCTATTGTGCTGAAGGAATAAACCAACTCAAGTAGCTTGCAATTGTGATAGGAATTGTCCCATCTTGGAATGTTATACTAAATCACACCAGTTTCTATAGGTCTCTAAATTGTCTGGAAATAAAAAGATTGCGTGAGAATTAGGAAGTTATCTCGAGAATTATGAGCAGAACGACGGACTCCACAAATCATTGCCGGAGATAACTTGCACGTGCCAGTTGGCATGAATGCATCCATACACGATAGAACAAGGAGCTAGATATGTGCCAAGCATGAATGCACACAACTCAAATCTAGGTAATATTACATGACAAACATATTATTTGTACCACTCCATCTATTTCTCCATGACAAAATATAGCAACTCTTGTCAACATCGGCATCGGCCATACAAAACAACATAAAGTTGTACGTGTATCTGCCATGGGCATGCGCTTCAAATTTGTCATTTTTTTTATAATAAACGATCCGGCGGCCTACTTAGCCTAGCTTCGTAGTATGTGTGTACTTCGCTGGAAAGCACCTCCAGCAAGCTGTGAGTCAAGGTCGAAGCTGCGCCAACAGGAATGACATGAGCGCCATGGTCGGGCGTTGCATCGACGAGCAAACTAGAAGTGGCGGTGAACCAGGAATGCTATGTGGATTAGTTATAGCGTCATGCCTCGTAGGACTGACCACACCGACTTACGGACGGCCACGTACGAGCAGATCATTGGCAGTGGTGAAGCTAGTGGGGGCGAGCTAGGGCCATGGCTGCCCCATGACAATCCATTTTCCGAAACAACCTTAGATTGTTAGCTTAAAGTGTTCTAAATTTGTATGTTTGTCCCCCTTAACATTTTGTCTCTTTCATTGGTCCCTCTAGTATGCTTCGTGGCTCCGTCCCTGATTATCGGCACCTACATGGCCAACTCACTCATTTTCTCCAACTACAAGTAGATTCTCTACAAATTAGATAAGAATATGGGTGTGTCTAGGCCTTATCTAGATGTGACATAATTATGTCATATTTAAGTTGACTTTATCATCTATTTGTGGATCTCGGCATTTTGTTTTTATTTTTTTGTATGTTGTTTTCTCTTTGAGTGTTTTTTAAGCCAGGCCATGAACTAAATCACAGATCATTTATCTCAGCAAACCCGATTGGCCAATCTAGGATAGCTGGTGCGTGAGTGCATCGTGGGTAATGCCTTGGCAAACTAGCTAGCTAGTTTAGACTAGCCACAACGGATAGTAACATACACTAGTAACATATACATATCCCTAGACTATGTTATTACCTTCATAGTGGGTAGTAACTTAAGTGTGGTAACATGCAAAGATTCATTTATTAGGTTATAGACTCATATTGCATTGGGACATGTGATGTTACAGTAACTAGCTAAGTTACTATAACTACCTCTTCCTTCATTAACTCATTATAACATAAGCAAATCTGCTGAGTTAGACTCGATGTTACTACTGAAGTTACTCCCACTGTGGCTAGTCTTAGCGTATGTACAAACTACTTAAGCATTCCAGCTCGATAGGAAGCTAACCTGCTATCACGGGACGTGCGTACAAACTAGTTAAGCATTCCGTGGCTCATAGCAAAAAGCACACGGAACTAGAACAGCTCGTGATTAGCTAGTTACTTTCCACCATGAAAAACTAGTTACGTGCCCTTACCTCAGAAAAAGAAGCTAGTTACGTGTCTTCCAGTTAGCAGGTTAAGATTAAAGAAAGCACACACAAACTTAATTTTAAAATGTTCATAAATTCAAGATAAAATCACTATGTTTGTGAAGACTTTCCCTTACACAAAGATGTATCTTAATAATGTGAGGGCGTGGATGAGGAAGAAAATGGTAAAAATGACACTGATGCAGGTCCTGCACTACTTTAGGGGCAGGCAGGCTATTGACTCAAGATTCTACTATAAAATTCAAAGTAGACCCAAAAGATACAAATAAAGTCCTATGCATCTTCTCATCTGATGGATGCTCAAGAAAACTATATATTTTTAGTTGCGAGTCGATGATTAACTTGCAACTGGGCCCCTACAAACATACTTACCCCTAGTTGGGAGTCGATGGTTGACTTGCAAATGGGGCAACTACAAAAAAATATGACGTGTCCAGTTGCGAGTCGATGGCTGTCTTGCAACTCGGTCCGGTACAAACATATGTCCCCCTTAGTTGCGAGTCGATGGTTGACTTGCAACTGGGCAAGTACAAAAAAGTACGACGCGTACGAGTTGCGAGTTGATGGTTGACTTTCAACTAGGCCCTACAAACATACGTCCCCCTAGTTGCGAGTCGCTGGTTTACTTGCAATTGGGCCTATACAAACATACGCCCCCTAGTTGTGAGTCGATGGTCGACTTGCAACTGGGGCAACTACAAAAAGGTACGACGCGACCTAGTTGCGACTCGATGGCTGACATGCAACTAGGGCTACTACAAGAAAGTATGACACGTCCTAGTTGCGAGTCGATGGTTGACTTGCAACTTGGGAAACTAAAAAAAGTATCACGCATCGCAGTTGCGAGCCGATGGTTGACTTGCAACCGGGGCTGCTACAAACATAAGCCCCCCTAATTGTGAGTCGATGGTTGACTTGCAACTAGGCAACTACAAAAAGTACCATGTGTATGTTGCGAGTTGATGGTTGACTTGCAACTAGGCAACTACAAAAAAGTACGATGTGCACGTTGCGAGTCGATGGTTAACTTGCCATTGGGCCCCTACAAACATATGTTACCCCTAGTAGCGAGTTGATGGTCGACTTGCAACTGCCCTCCCTACAAACATTCCCCCCTAATTTGCCAGTCGGTGGTTAACATGCAGCCGGAGCCACTACAAAAAGTATGATGCGTCCTAGTTATGAGTTCATGGTTGACTTGCTACTGCCCCCTACAAACATATGTACCCCTAGTTGCGAGTCGATGATTGATTTGCAACTGGGCCACTACAAACATACGCCTTCGTAGTTGCGAGTCGATGGTGACATGCAACTGGGGCCACTACAAAAAAGTATGACACGTCCTAGTTATGAGTTGATGGTTGACTTGCAACTGGACCCCTACAACCATATTTCCCCTAGTTGTGAGTCGATGGTTGACATGCAATTAGGGCCACTACAAAAAGTACGACGTGTGCTAGTTGCGGGTAGATGGTTGACTTGCAACTGGGTCCCTACAAACATAGTTTCCCCTAGTTGCGAGTCGATGGTTGACTTGCAATTGGGGGCCCAACAAACATATGCCCCCCTAGTTGCGAGTCGATGGTTGACTTGCAACTGACCCCCCTATAAACGGAAGTCCTCCCCTAGTTGTGAGTTGATAGTTGACATGCATCTGGGACCACTACAGAAAGGTATGACACATCCTAATTGCGAGCCAATGGTTAACTTGCAACTGGTCCCCTACAAACATACGCCCCTAGTTGCAAGTCGATGGTTGACTTGCAGTTTGCCCCTACAAACATACGTCCTCCTAGTTGCGAGTCGATGGCTGACTTGCAACTGCGGCAACTACAAAAAAGTACAATGCGTCCAAATTGCGAGTCGATAGTTGACTTGCAACTAGGCCCCTACAAACATACACCCCTAGTTCTGAGTCGCTGGTTGACATGCAATGTGGAGCCTACAAACATGCGTCCCTCTAGTTGCGAGTCAATGGTTGACATGCAACTAGGATTACTACAAAAAAGTACGAAGTGTCCTAGTTGCTAGGTGATGGCTGACTTGCAACTGGGGCCACTACAAACATACGTTCCCCCTTGTTGGAAGCCTGAAAGGACATGCGGTGCCCCCATGTGTGGTTTTGGTAATTGATGACATTCTCTATGGACTAATGGTTGCATTGAGTTATATTTGAAGGATTTTTTCATAGGCATTTCTTGAAGTCCATGTGTTGGTTTCAAGGAGTTTATGGGTTGACCAATGTGCTATTAAGGAATTATCCAAAGATTGGTCATGTGAGTGTTGAGCTTATTGCAAGCATGTCTTGAAGAAGAATATTGTGTGATCATTGATGTTTACCTTCAAGGCATCATCCAAACGAAGAGAGTTGGAAAGATTCAAGGTTGATCAAGACTAAGTCAAGAGTGAATCAAGTTGATCAACTCACAAAGAGTAGAAGATGTACCGAGAGGGATCAAGTGATCCCATGGTATGGTAAGCATTGTCCATTGCACTTTGTGTACTAACCCATGGTCTATGTGAGAGTCTATGTGGGGTTAGGTACGTGTACATGGGCTTGCATCAAGAGGATGATATCATACAACCCATGGGAAGGATGACATCAAGTGGTGATCGTCATCAAGATTGCTGTGTGCAAGTTCAAGTGGAGAATCACGACGACATCAAGTGCTTGAAGCTTGCCATCCATTGTGGTGTCAATGGACTTGTGAAGATGTGCCGGAGAGTGGCTCACCCATAGTGGAGCATGGGGGAGCAATCATCTAGTCTCCATCGACCCAACACAATCAAGAAAGGTGGTCCATCTTGAGGAGGACAAGATCGTCATCATCTAGCTCAAGTGGATCATGTGCAAGGCAAAGGTTTGCCCTTGATAGGTTTTCTATTTTACCGGTCTCATGGTAGTAGTTGGGAGACCAGGTTATAGGATCGATAGCCGTACTATCAAGGGGGGCTCTCAAGTGAGTAGCTTGATCGTATCGTTCATCGAGAGCTCAAACCATTGCATTCTTGCATCATGTTTCTTGGTTCTTGTTTGGTTCTCTTTGTGAGTCTTAGAGCTTATGGTCATCTTGATGACAAGCTTGAGTTCATCGAAAACGGAGTTTGCATGCGTCTTCTATGATGTTTTCGGTGTTGGAGGTTTTACCGGTCTTATCCGAGGAAGGGTTCTCACCTTTTCCTTTTGGGATTTTTCTCATTTGCTTCTTATTAGTATTTCTATCAAGATTGTGTTAGCCCTTGTCGCTAGCTTTCCAACAAACTTGGTTTCATTGAATTTGGAGTCCGTTTGCAAAAGTTGTGGCAGTTTTGGTGTTCTGAAAAGGCTGCAGCGGTACTACCGTGAATTGGAGCGGATGTAATTTTTTACTACCGCTCCAGAGCGGTACTACCGTGGCTCCTATAGTGGTAGTACCGCTCCGGACCAAAAACTCGTCCCAAGTCCTGCGGTGGTAGGCCCGGATGTATTTTTTTAGTACCGCTCGCTAGCAGTAGTACCGCTACCCTTTGCGGTAGTACCGCGATCCCTAGCGGTAGTACTGTGAGGATGAGCGGTAGTACCGCTCCGACGGTTCTACTGGCCTTTTGCCTCCTCGCTGTTGTTTTTCAAAGGGGTACTACCGCCCTAGCGATAGCACCGCGCCTTGGAGCGGTAGTACCGCTCTGTGCGGGCTGTGAGTATAACGGTTGGATTTTTCCCCACCTATAAAAGGGGGTCTTCTTCCCCAATGAACCTTATCCTTTGAGCTCGTGTTCTTCCCCCATTGTTGACCTTCTTCGAGCTTGCTAACTCTCAATCCCTCCATGAATTCTTGCTAGTTTTTGAGGGAAAAGAGAAACGAGATCTAGATCCATGTTTCCACCAATCACTTTCTCCTCTAGGTGAGGGGAACCCCTTGGATCTAGATCTTGGAGTTCTTGGTGTTCTCCTTCTTGTTCTTCCTCTCATTTTCCTCCCTAGCATTAGTTGCTTCGGTGGGATTTGAGAGAGAAGGACTTGGGCACTCCGTGTGCCCTTGCCATTGCATTTCGTGCATCGGTTTGAGTTCTCCACGTGATACGTGGAAGTTACAAGTTGAGAAGCTTATTACTCTTGGGCGCTTGGTACCTTTGAGCTTGTTCCTCTTGGGTGCTTGGGCGCCCTAGATGGTTGGTGGTGTTCGGAGCTCAATCATTGTGGTGTAAAGCCCCGGGCAAGCGTCGGGGTCTCGAATTAGGTTGTGGAGATCGCCCCGAGCAATTTGACGGGTACCGGTGACCGCCCCCAAGGGTTACCAAAGTGTACGGGTTCGGTGACCACCCCTAAGGGTTGCCATTTGTACGGGTTCGGTGACCGCCCTCAAGGGTCCCTTAGTAGAATCACGACATCTTGCATTGTGCGAGGGCGTGAGGAGATTACGGTGGCCCTAGTGGCTTCTTGGGGAGCATTGTGCCTCCACACCGCTCCAAACGGAGATTAGCATCCGCAAGGGTGTGAACTTCGGGATACATTGTCGTCTCCGCGTGCCTCGGTTATCTCTTACCCGAGCCCTTTACTTATGCACTTTACTTTGTGATAGCCATATTGTTTCTTGTCATATATCTTGCTATCACATAGTTGTTTATCTTGCTTAGTATAAGTTGTTGGTGCACATAGGTGAGCCTAGTTGTTTTAGGTTTTGTGTTTGACAAATTAACCGCTAGGTTTATTCCGCTTTTGTTCAAGTCTTAACCATAATTATTTTAAAGCGACTATTCACCCCCCCTCTAGGCGACATCCTCGATCTTTCAATTGGTATCAGAGCCTTGTCTCTCTTTATAGGGCTTAACCGCCTAGAGAGTAAGGATGTCGACTAGGGGTTTAGGATTCTCTGACACTCTTAGTTTCGATAGCACAAATTTTGATGTTTGGGTAATTCGCATGCTTAATCTCTTTAGGGTCATGAACCCAAATTTAGAGCGAATTGTAGATATGGGTTTTTCTCCTCCAAAGGATCCCCAAAGATTATCTTTAGAGGATGAGAAAAACTCTTATCTCAATGCTCAAGCTTCTAATGTGCTTTTCGATGCTTTGAGCAATGTAGTTATATTTCAACTCGTGTCGTTCCGGGATGCTGATGAGTTGTGGACGAAGCTTAAAGATAAATATGGTGTGTCCAAGATTTGTGGGGATGATTGTTCTCCCTCCACCTTCGGTCGTATAGTCTTCTCAACTTCTTCTACTTCACCTACATGTGGTTTGCCACAAGGTAATGATATGGTGAGTAGTGTTGGTCATTGCAATGATGATAGTATGCTTATTGTGGATGATACTTCATCACTATCTTATTGCAATGCATCTTCTTTGGACTTTAACACTTCGAGCACCATACATGTTTCACATGCTTGTGTTGATAGTCCTTGCATATCATGTAAAAATTGCTTGACTAAATCTCATGATGATATGCTTGCTATATCTTGTTGCCATGATAAAAATGCATGTATTTCCTCGAGTTGTTGTGCTAACAATGTAGAGGAAACCCAACACTCCATGGAACAATATGTGGTCTTGGATGGTGCTTCAAGGGATCCTACATCATCATCTATTGCATTTTGCCTTATGGCCAAGGCTTCAAAGGTATCTCCCACTTTGAATCCCAATATATCTTGTGATGATATTGATGATGGCAAGAGTGATGATAATGTTGATTATGATGAAGAGAATGATGATGTTGCCTCCTTAAAAATTAAGGGTGAAATGATTTTTAAAGCTCTTCTTAAGAATAAAATTGCCCATTCCAACTTCATGGAAATCATGTCTATTGCTATTGAGGGCAAGAAATATATTGATGAGTTGGAATCTCGTCTTGAGGAGCATGAGGTCACCATTGATAAAATGGAAGATCATGAGCGTGATTACGCTAATGAGATCGCGGACCTCTCCCAAGCTCTCAAACTTGAACAAACCACCAAGGAATCTCTTGAGGAGACTTTTGCTCTAGAATTATCTAGAGTGAAGGAATCTCATGATAGAGCTATTGAGGTGGCCAATGTTTTTGAAACTAAAAATGAGAAGCTTGAAGTTGCGCATGCTAAACTCCTTGGGGACTTTGGGCACCTCGAAAATGGTTCAAGGGTCATTAAGAGTGAGCTCATCAAACTCACCGAGTCTCATGCACAACTTAAAGCTTCATATTCAAAAGAGCTTGCCAAGTTGTCTTCTCTTCTTGTTGCTAATGATGATGCTTGTGCTACTAACTCTATTACTTGTGAAGCATCCATTTTGAAGGAGAATGTTGAGCTACGGGCTCAACTTGAGTTGCTATCTAGCAATTATGGGAAATTGGAAGAAAGTCATGAAAAGCTCTCAAGCTCTCATGATGATCTTCGAGTATCCCATAATGTGCTAAAGATAGCTCATGAGGCCATGATTGCTAAGGTAACATCTAGTGAGCCTCATGTGGATACTAGCACTACTTCTAGTCAAAATGCTATGTTGCCCTGTGCTAGTCCTTGTAATTCATCTACTCACAATGTTGGTACATCTTGTGATGAATTGCTTTCCTTGCCTTGTTGCTCTAACAATGAAGCTTATACTTCCTCTAGTACTTGTGTTGAGACTAACCATGTAGAGGAAATCAAAGAGCTCAAGGCCCAAGTCACTTCTTTGAAGAAAGACTTGGAAAAGAGTCATGAAGGGAAATTCACACTCAACAATATCTTGAGTGTGCAAAAATCCCCCAATGACAAAGGTGGACTTGGATTCAACTCCAAGAAGAAGAAGTCGAAGATGAACAAAAAGAAGGGCCAAGAACAAGTCAAAAATTCGGCCAAGATTGTTTGCTTCAAGTGCAAAGTAGAAGGGCATCATGTTAGATCTTGCCCATTGAAGAAGAAGAAGGCCATTAGTGACAAGCAACAAGGGAAGCGGCCACAAGTTCGATCTCATGCTCAACCACAAGTTGAAGAAAGTCCTCTTCCCAAGAATCCTCAAGCTAATGCTTCTTAAGTTGAGAAATCAAGTCAGAAGAAAGTGAAGAGTAGACGTTGCTACTTATGTCGTGAGAAAGGCCACCTCACCTCTTCATGCACTAGTGGTAACTTATCCAACCCAATTATTATTAATGATATCTATTCTCTTGGGAAGGATAAGGTTGGCAATGTGTTTGCCAAAGTTGTTGGTACTCAAAGTGGTGTCAAGAAGAGAACCATTTGGGTAGCCATGCCTATTGTGACTAACCTCTTAGGACCCAACTTGGTTGGGGACCAACAAGCTCAAACTTGATCAATAGGTGTCGTTGGAGGGCATTGGAGACTTGGCTACTTTATGAAGAATTAAGGGGACTTCATCATTCTAATTGTCTCAAGCCAAGTTATTCGAATTATCAAGTTTCTATCTTATATCCAATCTTTCTCCATGCGGTAACTCGTGTTTAAAGTGTTTACATTGATAGTTACTTACCCCTTTGCATGTTTGGTTTTGTTCCTTGCATGTGTTTGTATATGTTGTGCTTCCAACTTGATTATCTTGAGCAATCAAGTATGTGTGTGTTGGTTTGCACATCATGTACGTGTGTGTCATGCATTGAGCCTTTTGCATCTTGTTCTTTTCTTAGTTGGCTCTTGTGAGAGATTAATGGAATATCCCATTATGGGGGAGTGATGTGCTTTATGCACCTCACAATCCTATACATGTGTGTACATGAGTAATACCATGTAGTATTGATATTTCAAGATTATCTAGTCGCTATGTGGTATGTCTTCTCATGAGAAATTCAAATTCTATATTGTCCATTAATTATCTCGTGTTGGATCATTATTTTGCCTCTTGTTTATCTTTAATTGGTATCACATTATGGGGGAGTAATATGCTATGTGTATATTACTAGCCTAGAAAATGTGTACATTTGAGATATTGTCACCTAGAATTGATATTATAAATTATCTTGTTCCTAGGTGGCATGTTAGCTCTACAAGTTGCAATTTGCTTTTTGTTTGGTGTGAAGATGATGTCGGATATCCTTGTTATCTACCACCGGGAATTATTTCCAAATACTTCTTGTCTTTTGACAATTGATACTCACTTATGTGTGGTAGAAATTATTGATCATCTTTACATTGGCCTTTACTTTTATTTGCTTTATCTCTTGCCTAGGATTGTGTCAACTCCCATTGTATTCCATACGACTTGTGGATCTTGTTAATTTCTTGACCTTGTCTAGTGTTTTCTAGATATAGTGAAAGTGGTGATCCCATCTCGTGCATTTTGTATTCAAATGCAAATTCTCTATAATGCACTAGTCTTGGGCGAGCTATCCTATTCTCTATAAAACACTCATATTGTGATCCTTATCAAGTGTATGTTTGTGGAAGGCAAGCCGTTTCTTTTTGGTGCTTTGTGCCATCATGAAACTTTCTAGAGGGCTTGGTTTGTTTGGAACCATTCTCTCTTTTGGGAGTTTGACATCTTTCTTTTTGAGTGTATCAATGGATATCCTCCAAGTGATGATTTATTCATTTGGTATCTTTTCTATGCTTGGTATTTCTTTGTCATTTGGTATCGGTTCTTGAAAGTCTTGAGCTTGCATATTAACTTCGTGTAGTATCTTTGGCATGCTTTCTTTCTTTGACCCAATATATAGGGGTAACTCCACCAAGTCTCAAATTGGATGAGATGTGCATGAAATTCATTTTCGTTTCTATATTGACATTTTTATGTGGAGTTTGTCCTATGTATTGTTGGTTCTCTAACTCTTTGGTCCCAATGAGTTTGGGTACCATTTTGTTTGTGTTGTTGTTCTAGGAACAATTGGAGATGCATTGGACGCTCGGCTGACTCGCAAGGAAGGTGGTGTCATCATGTACTTATTGGAGTCAAGCTAGGATGATCAATGAACTACTATCTACCTTTAATTGGTATCTACTACATCCTTCCAATGATATCTCAGTAACAAGTATCTCTTCATGCATTCTTCCTTGCTTTCAACCTTGTGTAGGTTGTATCATGGCATGTTATACATTCTTTCTTGTGATACTTGTTTCCTTTCTCAAAGCATCCCAACAATGATGTCTTGTTGCTAGTTGTGATGTCTTTGATGTTCGTGTGGTTGGAATTCATTTATATACAATAAGACCATATCTAGCCATATGCTATGCTCTCAAGCAAATATCTTATTGGTATATGTATGACTTCCTTTTGGATATCTTGTTCCTTCGTGTTGTAACTATTTCGGGTGTACATCCTTCTTTGTAGATATATATATCATCATGATTTCGTCTACCTAGAATCTTATACACTTGAGAGAAGTTGCATATCTAGATGATATCCTTTCTTTCACGTCCACCTTGTCTTTCTTATGTTATTTCTTTGGTGGCTCCGTGAAAGCTTTTGCCTTGAGTGCGTGTCTTCTATCGTTGCATCTTGATGCGCTCTTGTGTGGTGAAGATTATTTTCCTCTTGCTTATCTTTACGAGGTTTTTGCCATCTTAATTGGCATCCCTCGTCTTGATGCGCGTTTCATCTTCTATCTTCACCGTGGGTTCTCACAAGCATAGGTTCTCTATATGCTTATTAGTAAGCTTATGAACCCATTTGCTAGTTGTGTGTGGGAATGATAGGCCTTGCACCGTGTGCCTCATTCTTTGAAGACTTTATTGATGCTTAATGCTCTTGTGTACATTAGTCTTCTCAAGTGCATTGCCTTGACTCACACACATCTTTTTGGTTGAGCCCACTCTTAATTTGCCTCTCTTACTTGTTGCTCAACCATGTGTTTGTTGCAAGTACTAGGCTTAATTTCCTATATGCTCTCTTGCACTTGTTGTAAGTTTCTATTCATTTTGGGGGAGCTATGATCCTATTTTGTGCACTTTGTATCCAAATACAAAAATTCTTGATGTGCACAAATCATGGGGAGCTTCTCTAGTTTCTTTAGAACACTACTCCGCTCTTATCATAATATCCTTTATTCATGTGGCTCGTAGGATCATTGGCCTAGTTGGTTCAATTAGTATCTTTTGATAGCTTGCTTCAATTGGTATCTTTTGATTGTTTGATTGCTTGTTTCTCTCTTTGTTTATGTCTTTGTGGCATATCTTCCTCTTGCAATCTTTGGGCCTCAATAGTTTATCTTCCTCCAAGTATTTACCGTTGGATATGTGTATTGCATTCCACTCTCTTGTTGAGAAATACACAATTTATGGAGGACCACATTTTATATTGGCCTTCTAAGCTTTTAGCCCATTTTGGCAATCGATGCCAATGGGGGAGAAGTTTCAGAGAGTTTTGTGGAGAAGTTTAGAGAGTTGTCTCTTCTGGTTTTGGTTTGTTCCTAAGCATACCATCTCCTACGCATGCATTATTGGTTGTTGCATTGCATGGTGATGCATAATTCCTTATATAAACTCTCTTGAAAGTGATTGTCATCAATTACCAAAATGGGGGAGATTGAAAGGACATGCGGTGCCCCCATGTGTGGTTTTGGTAATTGATGACATTCTCTATGGACTAATGCTTGCATTGAGTTATATTTGAAGGATTTTTCCATAGGCATTTCTTGAAGTCCATGTGTTGGTTTCAAGGAGTTTATGGGTTGACCAAGGTGCTATTAAGGAATTATCCAAAGATTGGTCATGTGAGTGTTGAGCTTATTGCAATCATGTCTTGAAGAAGAATGTTGTGTGATCATTGATGTTTACCTTCAAGACATCATCCAAACAAAGAGAGTTGGAAAGATTCAAGGTTGATCAAGACTAAGTCAAGAGTGAATCAAGTTGATCAACTCACAAAGAGTAGAAGATGTACCGAGAGGGATCAAGTGATCCCATGGTATGGTAAGCATTGTCCATTGCACTTTGTGTACTAACCCATGGTCTATGTGAGAGTCTATGTGGGGTTAGGTACGTGTACATGGGCTTGCGTCAAGAGGATGATATCATACAACCCATGGGAAGGAAGACATCAAGTGGTGATCGTCATCAAGATTGCCGTGTGCAAGTTCAAGTGGAGAATCACGAAGAGATCAAGTGCTTGAAGCTTGCCATCCATTGTGGTGTCAATGGACTTGTGAAGATGTGCCGAAGAGTGGTTCACCCATACTGGAGCATGGGGGGAGCAATCATCTAGTCTCCATCGACCCAACACAATCAAGAAAGGTGGTCCATCTTGAGGAGGACAAGATCGTCATCATCTAGCTCAAGTGGATCATGTGCAAGGAAAAGGTTTGCCCTTGATAGGTTTTCTATTTTACCGGTCTCATGGTGGTAGTTGGGAGACCAGGTTATAGGATCGATAGCCATACTATCAAGGGGGGCTCTCAAGTGAGTAGCTTGATCGTATCGTTTGTCGAGAGCTCAAACCATTGCATCCTTGCATCATGTTTCTTGGTTCTTGTTTGGTTCTCTTTGTGAGTCTTAGAGCTTATGGTCATCTTGATGACAAGCTTGAGTTCATCGAAAACAGAGTTTGCATGCGTCTTCTATGATGTTTTCGGTGTTGGAGGTTTTACCGGTCTTATCCGAGGAAGGGTTCTCACCTTTTCCTTTTGGTCCTTTTCTCATTTGCTTCTTATTGGTATTTCTATCAAGATTGTGTTAGCCCTTGTCGCTAGCTTTCCAACAAACTTGGTTTCATCGAATTCGGAGTCCGTTTGCAAAAGTTGTGGCAGTTTTGGTGTTCTAAAAAGGCTGCAGCAGTACTACCGCGAATTGGAGCGGATGTAATTTTTTACTACCGCGGCTCCTACAACGGTAGTACCGCTCCGGACCAAAAACTCGTCCCAAGTCCTGTGGTGGTAGGCCCGGATGTATTTTTAGTACCGTTCGCTAGCAGTAGTACCGCTACCCTTTGCGGTAGTACCGCGATCCCTAGCGGTAGTACCGTGAGGATGAGCGGTAGTACCGCTCCGGCGGTTCTACTGGCCTTTTGCCTCCTCGCTGTTGTTTTTCAAAGGGGTACTACCGCCCTAGCGGTAGTACCGCGCCTTGGAGCGGTAGTACCGCTCTGTGCGGGCTGTGAGTATAACGGTTGGATTTTTCCCCACCTATAAAAAGGGGTCTTCTTCCCCAATGAACCTTATCCTTTGAGCTCGTGTTCTTCCCCCATTGTTGACCTTCTTCGAGCTTGCTAACTCTCAATCCCTCCATGGATTCTTGCTAATTTTTGAGGGAAAAGAGAGAGGAGATCTAGATCCACATTTTCACCAATCACTTTCTCCTCTAGGTGAGGGGAACCCCTTGGATCTAGATCTTGGAGTTCTTGGTGTTCTCCTTCTTGTTCTTCCTCTCATTTTTCTCCCTAGCATTAGTTGCTTCGGTGGGATTTGAGAGAGAAGGACTTGGGCACTCCGTGTGCCCTTGCCATTGCATTTGGTGCATCACTTTGAGTTCTCCACGTGATACGTGAAAGTTACAAGTTGAGAAGCTTATTACTCTTGGGGGCTTGGTACCTTTGAGCTTGTTCCTCTTGGGTGCTTGGGTGCCCTAGATGGTTGGTGGTGTTCGGTGCTCAATCATTATGGTGTAAAGCTCCGGGCAAGCGTCGGGGTCTCGAATTAGGTTGTGGAGATCGCCCCGAGCAATTTGACGGGTACCGGTGTCCGCCCCCAAGGGTTACCAAAGTGTATGGGTTCGGTGACCACCCCTAAGGGTTGCCATTTGTACGGGTTCGGTGACCGCCCTCAAGGGTCCCTTAGTGGAATCACGGCATCTTGCATTATGTGAGGGCGTGAGGAGATTACGGTGGCCCTAGTGGCTTCTTGGGGAACATTGTGCCTCCACACCGCTCCAAACGGAGATTAGTATCCGCAAGGGTGTGAACTTTGGGATACATCGTCGTCAACGCGTGCCTCGGTTATCTCTTACCCGAACCCTTTACTTATGCACTTTACTTTGTGATAGCCATATTGTTTCTTATCATATATCTTGCTATTAGATAGTTGTTTATCTTTCTTAGTATAAGTTGTTGGTGCACATAGGTGAGCCTAGTTGTTGTAGGTTTTGTTTTTAACAAATTAACCGCTAGGTTTATTCCGCTTTTGTTCTAGCCTTAACCGTAATTATTTTAAAGCGCTTATTCACCCCCCCTCTAGGCGACATCCTCGATCTTTCAAAGCCGATGGTTGACTTGCAACCTAGGCAACTACAAAAAATGTACGACGAGTCCCAGTTCCGAGTCGATGATTGACTTGCAATTGGGCCCCAAACATATGCCCCCTAATTGCGAGTCGATGGTTGACTTGCAACTGGCCCCCTGCAAACATACGCCTCCCTAGTTGCAATTCGATGGTTGACATGCAACCGGGGCCACTACAGATCCTAGTTGCAAGTTGATGGTTGACTTGCAACTGGCCTCCTACAAACATACGTCCCCTTTGTTGTGAGTCGATAGTTGACTTGCAACTATGCCCCTACAAACATACTTCCCCCTAGTTGCGAGTCGATGGTTGACTTGCAACTGGGGCAACCACAAAAAAATACGACGCGTCCCACTTGCGAGTCGATTACTGACTTGCAGCTGGGGCCAGTACAAACATATGTCCCCCCTAGTTCTGAGTGGATGGCTGACTTGCAACTGGGGAAAATACACAAAAGTACAACGCGTCCTAGTTGCAAGTCGATGTTGAAAAATAATAATAAATTTTAAAAATCTTCATGAGTTTGAAAAAGTGTTCAATTTTTTTTTAAAAAATGACGGATTCTAATTAGTGTTCACACACTTCAAAAAATATCTTGTACAAAAATATTTTGGATTAAAAGTGGAAAACGAGAAGAAAAAGAAAAAAGAAAATAACAAAAAAGAAAAAGATAGAAACGTTAGTACAAAATTATCCCCAAAAGAGAAAAAAAATGCAGCTCAAAATGACAGTGTGGCCACGGACACACAAAAAAAAAGAAAAAAAAGGAGGAATAAACAAAAGGAAATGGGCTAGCGCATAAATGGATAAGCCCATGCACAAAACACGTAGTAGCAAAAAAATTCATGACCGTAGAACATAGGGACAATCCCATGTGTGTAGACACGCATAGATAATTCTTACAAAAAATTCAAAAAATATTATGCCCGCATGACAAAAAAATATTCGTGACTTTGAAAATATATTTCTTGCGGATCTCGACTGCAAATGTTGTGCCCGCATGAAAAACACACACAAACAAATACCAAAAAATTGAAAAAAAAAGAATCAACAATGCCACTCCTCGTAAAAAGAAACACAAAAATCAAAATAAAAAGATAAGAATGTAAGAAAAAGGGGAATGTGAGAGTGAGAAGATAGTGGTGGATAGGAGCAGAAGGTGCAGGAGATTTAGGATTGACTCAATTTCTAATAAACAATCAAGAATTTAAAATAAAAAGGCTCAGGATAAACAAATGATAAAAAAGAAAAATAACACAAAAAGGCCCAGACCTGAAAAAAAGCAGAACAAAGGCAGCGGGGGCACCATCGGATTTGACAAGATAAAAAAACAAGCCCATATGCCCACGAAGGCTGACCACTGCGTGTGATTGGAAAAACAGGCTAGAGGGACACTAGCGACGGGAAACACATCGACAACACAAACGAAAAGAACTTTGCACGAATCTTACAGCTCCTTTATCATGTGGTGGACAAGTTAGATGTGACATAACTAAAAAACATCTAGATGTGAGTTAGTAAATCCGTAAGAATATATCTACCTTGGTTCTCATCCATGCCTAGATGATCAACCCTTAATTTGACTAACAAATGGTTCTTTTCATGTTATGTGAGTAGCCTGTTGGCGACACATAATAGAGTAACTATAGCAGCCTTGGCTCCGTGCAAGGGATGTAGTTGACCGATTCATGTTCGTGTTCATCATTTTTATTTCGTTGCAACGCACAGACATGTGTGCTAGCCCCATGGCCCCATTCAAATAGGCCCTCCTATTTTTTTAGAATATTTTTTTGACAGGCCCTCCTACATTAAACAATATTCGAATTGTATTTCTACGTGCACGGGCTACGTACGCATTCCTCATCTTTATCCTACGAGCCGCGTAGGATAGCTTTGACCCATCACCACGAAAATCATTTCTTTAACAAACGCGCCGACGAGAAACCCAATGCCGCACTCGTGCGGAAACCGCAAAAAAAGGAGGCACGGAAGCTCACGGAAACGCAAAAAAGAAAGAAAGAAATAAATCCGCGACGAACCAAATGCCAAAGCGACCCATCTCCTCCCTCCCTTCCGATCTCCATCTCCATCTCCATCCTCCGTTCCTATCCCCGTCTCCGCTAGTCCCCCTTCCGAGCGAGACAGCAGCGCAAACCCTCCCTCCCTCCCTCCCCCACCCGCCGCAGCCTCGATTCGCCGCCTAGGTCCGTCCGGCGAGGGAGGGCGGGAGGAGCGGCGGCTGGCGGCCATGTGGCCCGGCTGCGGCGGCCGCTTCTACTGGGCGCCCGCGCCGCCGTCCGGGGCGCGGGGCGTCGTGGTCGTGTTCGCGTGGGTGTGGAGCGACGAGGCGCAGCTGCGCCCGTTCGTCGAGCTCTACGCCTCGCTCGGCTGGCGCTGCCTCGTCTGCCACCCCGACCTCGTGTCGCTGTGAGTGGCGCCGCTTCCCCCATCCTCCCGCTCTCGCTCCCTGCCACTTGTTGCTTGTGCTAGCCGTTAAATCCGGGAGATCTGTTGCTCGTCTGGGCTCGTAGAAGTGGCCGCCTGTAGCTCTGCGGCCTCACGGAGTGGAATCATAGCTGCGGTTAGGTTTAATTTTAGAGATTCTTAGATTGTTCACTGATGTTGTAGCTGCGGTTAGGTTTAATTTTGGAGATTCTGAGATTGGTCACTGGTTTTGTTGTAGCTGCGGTTAGGCTTGATTTGAGATTGGTCGCCAATTTTGTGTCTGCCCGAATTATCGGGGACTAGGCTTTATCCTTCAGGTTTAGCTTGTCATGAAAATTTCTCTGGAGTTCAATTAGTTGATGGGTAGTGTTCGATCGGTCACTCGATTCATCACTGCGTGTTGCTAGTTCTCTTAGTTCGAGAATCTCTGTAACTGTGCAATTCATACTCTTCTATATTCTGCATGGTTTATATTGTCGCTTTGTGCGCTTTTAGGTAAATATACCTACGTACCTGCAGTGTGCGAGTGGTTAGCGTCTTAGCGATCTTGCGTGTTCGGGGTTTGGTTATGCTTTGAGATTTGGTAAAGCTATATTTATTGGACGATAATGGAAGGTTTTGCATTGTGGTACTTGCATTTTTGTGCAATTGAGGATGCGAAAAATTGAAGGAATCAATTTTAGTAAGTAAAAATGAAACACACGAAAATTGAACCTTCTGAAACTACTAGTATGTTGAACTAGCAAAAGGAGCTAAAGTAACATATGGATTGCTTCAATATGTTAAGAATGTTTGGTACATCCATCCAGAGTTTTGTTACCTGAACACAGTTTGTGCATCTGCAAGCTTGGTAGTCATTTATGTAGTTTGTGCAGAGACCGCAGAGTAATTTTATTGAATAGCATTACCAAATTAAGTGCATCAAATCAGATGTTGCTCGAGGTAGAGGGTTTTATCAGCATCATCTGTTGCTGGTAGAGCTATAGGCTTCATTCAGCAGGGTATTTCACCTAAAATGACACTTGAGTGAGTATCATTGTAACACTAGGTCACTAGCGATGGAGTTCCTTGCATCGTGCTTCTGCTATCAACTTATCTTATACTTGAAGGGCTATGGTGTAAACTTGCATATGGGGTCTTCTGCAGTCTGCACCCTTAGGTTCCTATTTACACCTAATGGCACTATACTGATTCTTTTCTTCTTCCAGGTATCTCTCTGAGAAAGCGGCAACATTGGCATGTGGTGTTATTAGTGAGCTGGCAAAGGTACATTTTTTTCTTGGTTGTTGTACTCCACAAATACCACGTTGTATAGTAAGCATTGATAACTCTATTGTTCAAATGAAGAAAGTAATACTCCCTCCGTCCGGAAATACTTGTCGTAGAAATGGATATATACATCCATATCCATATCCATTTCTCCGACAAGTATTTCTGGACGGAGGGAGTAAGTAACTATGTTCCTTATTGTTTTAGTCAATGATCATATTGTATTTAGCCTACTCCAGCACTGATACTATTTTGTACTCCCTCCGTAAACAAATATAAGAGCGTTTAGATCACTAAAAGTAGTGATCTAAACGCTCTTATATTTCTTTACAGAGTGAGTAATACACATGGGACTGTTTCTCTTTTTGCTCCTTAATCATCCAAATGATTTATATATATATAAATGTATAGATGTAAGAACCCCTGGCAGACCACATTAATTTAGAGTTTGACCCTTCACCTCTTTCCATTTATTTTATACTTTCCGTCCATGCGGCAACCTCTACATAATCTTCTTGCTGATTTAGAGTCTGAAATATTTGCATGTTGACATACTATAAACTTTCTGTATTGTTTAGAAGAATGCATATAAGCTCTCGTGGGATGGGACTTCTGTTTACTATCTTTCCTCTTGGTTGCAGTTAATTATTTTATAATTTTTGTTTTTTAACTATGTGAAATGCTGGTGTTTCAGGAATTGAAAGTAAAGCCATTGCCAACTGTGCTTGCTTCTTTTTCTGGTGGCTCAAAGGGATGCATGTACAAGGTTATTCAGGTGCATGCTTGTTCGGTTCTTCCTTTTGCCACCTCATCGTACCTATCATCTATTTGCCTTTACCCTTTCACAGTTTGAATGACTAAATTTGATTTGTTTCACAGTTACTAGACGGAAGATGTGAAGGAGATGCAATGATGGTATGTTATTTCCATCTTTTCTCTTCTCCTGAAGTTTACATATACATTTCTCTTTGTTGCAAGGATAATGGGAACCTATTTCAAAACCACATCTATGTCAATTGTGAAGTGTATATACTAGGTTTTGTTTTCTTCCATTTGCATGTACTGTGTAGTAATTTGCTCATTCTGTTGAAGTTGTTTTCTACATCATTGTCATTATGTTCTGACTAGGCATATTTTCAGTTGCCTATATTCAATCTCTTGTACATACTTGGAAGTCTCTCAACATCATTCTATGTTTAAGTCCTCATTTTCTTTGCCATTGTCATCATGTTTTGACTTGGCATATTATCAGCTGTGGATTTGTTGGCAAACATGTTAGACATTATTGATGTAAATTTTCCATTATGTAGAAGGACTATCGGTTAGTTAGAAATTGTATCTCTGGCCAAATTTATGACTCTGGCCCAGTGGATTTTGTGAGCGATGTGGGCACACAGTTTCTTCAAAATCCTGTGATTGGCACTTCATCTCAACCATCCATGCTACGTTCCTTCATGGCAAAGGCTCTGGCGTCTGGAATGGATACTCTCTTCCCAAGCAGAATTGAAGCTCAGCGTGCAGAATATTGGCACACGCTATACTCATCAGCAGTAAGTCTGGTCTGCCTTTGTGATTTCTGCAAATCATCTTCAGTTCTTCACTAGCCACACCAATTAACTTTTAACTGTTCATCCAGGGGTTGGGTTCAGTTCTTATATTTTGCTCGGAAGGTGATGATCTTGCTCCATGCCATGTTGTCTGTGGTTTCGCCAGGCGTTTGGTCGAACTAGGCACAGATGTTAAAGTAATCAAATGGAGTGATTCCCCTCATACTGGTACGCCTTCATTTTATCTTCAGTGTCTGGTTTTATTAGATAGGATTACCGAGTACTAACTTAAAATGTGAAATATATTACTAATAGAAACATGTATTTGCACAATTACTGTCATGGCGGTTTCCATTCCAAGACCTTGCATTCATATCATATTTGGATTTGTTAATTGCGGTAAGATTGTCTGACGGATATGAAAACAACTTCATGTCTATACGTTTAGGTCCTAGAGACCTAGATCACAGTAGAAGACAATGGATCAAGCATTTGCATCATCTTGCCTAACAATATTTTCCATCCATTTTAGAATTTCTAATTTATCGAAGAAGATAATACGAAGCTCAAGTGTTTGATCTGACTATTTGATTGAACGTTTATACTCTTTGTCATGAGGGCAAATACAATATTATATCAGAATTTAATATCGCAAAGCTACATATTTGGTTATTTATGTTAAGTTCCATCATTTAAAAATCCTTGATATCTTCTTCTCTGCTGGGAGTCATCATTGCAGATTTCATTCACAGCCAATTATTTTTTATATATATATCCTGCAGGCCATTACAAGTTGCATGAAGTGGAATACAGAACTGCTGTAGATGATATACTGAAGAAAGCTCTTGTCACCTTCTGCCACAGAAGCCAGCTGAAGGGCACTAGTGCATGGGATCAGGAGTACAAGATAGCACACTGTGTGTGCAATCTACACAATGTGGCTGCCAATTCAAATGAGAGCCTGAGAAGGGTAGCCAACAGTCCCAGCGACCATTTCTTCTTGCCAAGTTCAAAGGACCATCATGATTCTAGGGAACCAGATTCTCTGATTGAGGAGCAGAAACGGTCACTACCCTATCCAGCCAGGATGGAGCCTCAAGGAGTCCTTGGCCAAATTATGTTTGATGTTTGTGTTCCGAAAAATGTTGAAGGATGGGACATCAAGCCAACAGTGTCTCCGAATGGACGACCAACATTGGCTTCTGCACGGCAACTGGGTCCGTTCAATCCCATCAAGTACCTCCGCCGTTCAAGGCTATAGTTTGTGTTTGCTGCAAAGAAGAGTTTTGTGTATATAATGGAGGCAATATGTTAAATACCGATTATGAGCAAGCTTTCACCTATGTAAGTTCCCTCAATATTCAACTTATTAGCTGTTTCTTTTTATGCCTTTTGGCGAGAGGATGTACATATCCTATGTATATTTTACTGGTGTATGTTAGAAGGGAGTTGGCATAGGTTCTAGCAAAGCTGTTAAGGCGTGCTAACAATATAGGGAAGGGACCGCAGTATTATTTCCTTGTAAGTTTATTTTGTGTCTAATATGACCTAAGCTAACTATCGGGAGAACCATATTTTCTTTTGAACCTTTGCTGCTGCTTAGCGTTTCACTGTTATTATCGCTGTCCCATAAAGAACTTTGTGGTCTATTCATTATTAATGTGCTCTTGGTACTTAGATGTTTCTTTCATATCTTTTGACTCAGCATTTATGTTCAGTGTTGTGGTTCTACTTCACCATGTGCTATCATAGGTGTTGCTTACTGGTTCAGATGAGGATTATTTGTCCAGCGACGGCACTTCCGTATCTCTTTTGTCTGTTAATGACATGATCTTGAAGATAATTTTGCTAATTTAAGAATCTGTAAAACTCATTCGGTCCTTGCTCACTCTTTTATTTGTTGGAAGGGCTAAATTATTCGATGCTTAACAACTTTTTTGACCTTTGAGATCGTCTTATGGAGTACTACTACTCTTGACTGTCCGGTTTCCTCGAAAGCAACCCACTCTCTATGCCGAAGTTACAGGAACTTGCGACCATTTTTCTCGAGCTCTAGTTCCTTCTGTATCTTTTTGCTATGTTTTCCACCGAGTTTCCAATGGATATGTCAGGTACGTATCTACTTTAGAAAATCGAATTCTTCAGGAACATTCAAGCCTGGAAATTAGGCTATGCAGGCAGAGCCTTTTTGACTTAGCTGCTTGGGGCATTTTGTTGCATGTTCTTTCCTGGAAAAACGGAAAGAGATTTTTGACCACTCTGCATGTCCCACAACAGTTGTCCAGACCGAATATAAACTTTGGTATAACTAACGCTGGCAGCACATGGTTGCTCAGTCAGCCAGTCTCGATCGGAGAGGCTCTGCTTGCCCTGGCTGAAATTCTCTTTCAGCGCGTACTCCGTACTTAGATGACTGGAGTAGACAAGTACATAGGTATATACAATTCTGAAGTTTTAAGGAGGATTTCATGTTATTCAACAAAGATTTTTATGCGTTGTCTTCTGAATGAGATCTACAAATGCACTAAGCTGCCAGATGTCTTTTCTAATGGGGTGCGAAATCATGTCATTTGACCCATTCTGTCTTTTGACGAATAACAGAGGAACCCTCGTAGCTTAAGTCTGCAGTAAAATCTTCAGTTCAGTTTCTGAAATTTCAAATGCCCCCCAAGTTCTGTCACATCAGCCTATCACCACGGTTTTCCTCCTCGGTAGGCACAAGGATAAATCCTTTTCTTTACAGCGACGAGTAAGTTTTTTTCGAAACGGAGGCAAAAGATTTGCCTTATCGATTAATTAAGAAGGGAGTTGCCCAGTTAATTTTCGAAAAATCGGATGAAAACCGATACAAACAACCAAAGTCACGGATAAGTGAATTAGTCTACCACGACAATTTTCTTGCTTTGTAGGTACAAGGATAAATGCTTATCTTTACATCGACGAATAGGTAAGTTACTGAATTGTACTGCGTGTGTTTATCATTCTGGCGATTATAGCCAGCTAGGCACGCATCACATCCTATACAAGCATAAACAACTGACACTTTGCGTTGCAATCGCTGATCCACGAATGCCTCGGAAAGCCTACCAAAAGAATACGATTCTTCGTTAATCAATGGGTATTCTGCGTCTTTTCAAACAAAGAATCTCGGCGTTTTGAGGCTTCTGATGGATTGGTGCAATCACTTTCCTTAGACTACTCCCATCATTTTCCCTAATAACGTAAGATATTGTCCTACGACCACTAGGCCAGTGAATATTTTGTAGACGAGGGCTTAAAGGAAAAGCATATATAGATTCACCGAAGAACAAAGCGCAGATAACGATGACCATGCAATATTAGTCCCAGGGGTAACCTGTGTTGAAATAGGCACTGAAGATAAGTTGGGGCTAAGTGGTTTCAGGAAGAGCTGAACCATATGGCTCACAGGAACGTTTTTTTCTTTTGCCTTTGTTTCTTGAAATCGTAAGAACAATATAATTGCAAGCAAATTTTGGTCACTCAGAAAATGAAAACAAAAGATGGAGATATTAATATATCTAACAAAAAAAGAGAGTGTCTCTCGTGTCTAGCTTCTCTTGCGATGCAAGAGTAATACTGATCATGTATGCATCCTCGACGTCTTGACAAGCTCTTGATATCATGTTGTCATAAATATTTGGTTAGTTAGTATCTTCTTGATACTTACATATTAGTACTTTTTATTATATGCATATAATTCAGACGAGAAAGACTATCTTCTCGGGGAAGACATGAGCTATGAATTTTTCATAACCTATCATGAGCCGCCTTAGGGCTTAGATAAGTGGATTGCCTAAAATATTTGAGGCTGCTAATCATTAAATTTAAAGTTTGGTCTCCAGCTGCCACCTATAGCTCAACTATGCTTCTAGGTTTTATGACTTTTTTTTGCAGGGGATGGCATGGTTGGTTCAAAGCTATAACTTTGCCAAAAAGCCAAGTTGTGAGTAGTAAAGTGTGGCAACACATAACTATGACAACCAATCAAACACTCACCTGAAATTTCGGCGCGGCCATCCTTACACGTGATAATTTAGCTAGGAAACAAGCAACCTCTTTCTATGGGCATTTTTCGCAACAAAAAAATACTTATCACAAAACCATGTCCGTGTCCTTCTCCGAGAAAATACTCACTTCGTTTCTAAATATAAGATTTTTTTATATTCTAATACAGACCACATACAAATGTATAAAGACATATTTTAGAGTATAGATTCACCCATTTTGCTTCATATATAGTCTGTATTAAAATCTCTAAAATAATTTATATTTAGGAACGGAGGGAGTATTATCAATTAACCTTTGAAGTGTTGTAACAAGTACTCCCTCCGTCCCACAACACAAGACGTTTTCGTAAGCTATGAGGGGGTACTTTCTTAAAACAAGTACGTAGACGCAAAAAGTTTTCTTTTACATTACCGATTGAGGATTGAAAATGGTTTAGCCAAGGAAGTCGAAGTCTTCAACTCTTATATTTCAGATGTTTGTAGCCCCATCAAACTGGGAATCCCAAAAAGTGTAGCCAACGTCCAAGTCTGCTTGCTATATTTTTTGGGTTTTTGGCAAGTGTTCCGTCGATTCTCAACATTTGATCATACAACCCCCTTTGTGCTCTACATTTCCAGGTTAATAATGTGCCACTCGCCCAACCGTTCTCTAAAGAACGAGCTTTTAAGCCACACCGCTGATTATTCCCCAGCCAAGTCCCCACTACTGACCCACTCAATTTTTAAACCCCAAATCACCAAAGCGAAACCGAAACTACTTCACAAACGATGCCTGCTGGACGATTCATGCACGATAGTTAATCCACCGGCTGCGTTGCACCTAATCCTACGCATGGATGGTCCGATTTGCAGTATCGTCCAACAATCGTCCAACAGGTATCGTGTGTATAGCAGCACTCAAGCGAAACACACTGACAAGGCGCGTCCATGGAGTTGTGACTTGTGAAAAACGTGCGGTGAATGTGCCTCAACTCTGCTCCCCGCCGTATATATAGCACCGTGCATAGCTGCTCAACATCCTCATCGCCATCAGCTCACGCTCACAGTCTCACACTCACTCACAGAGAGAAGCGGCAGCCAGGCTAGCTAGCTAGTCGACCAAAGGCTAGCAGATCGTGCCCGGCTCAGGCGGGAGGAGGATCGATGGCGTTCATGCGGTACCGCGCGCTGCCGCAGGGGGAGGTGACGGCGGAGGAGTTCTGGGCGTGGCTGGGGCAGTTCGACGCGGACCACGACGGCCGGATCAGCCGGGAGGAGCTGCAGCGCGCGCTGCGGAGCCTCAACCTGTGGTTCGCGTCGTGGAAGGCGCGGGGAGGGGTGCAGGCCGCGGACGCCAACCGCGACGGCACCGTCGGCAAGGAGGAGGCTGGCCGGCTCTTCGCCTACGCGCAGAAGCAGCTCGGCGGTAAGATCACGCAGCTCGGCTCCTACTGATCAGGCTGGGCATGATTTAATCTGCTGCTGTAACTACGATTGTGCGTATTTTTACGAATGAGATGGATGTTTGTGTTTTCGGAGTTCTGGGACAACCTTTGCCGTGGTTTCCCAAGGGTTTCCTACAGCACTGCGAACTCTGTGGAGATCTGCAGAGTTTTTAGATATGATGGACGTTTCTCCGAGCTCTGTTGATTAATTTGCTTATGTTTTGCCAGTTGAGTGTTGACAAATACGTCAGTGTATTTTCTGTATAAAATATAAATAAACGCATCCTTGTTTCAAAATAAATGAACATATGCAAGAATTTTTATTAAATTTATTTCTAATACTTGCATAATGTGATCTCAGACTGGATATATTAAAAAACCAAGACAAAACTGAGATGAAGGTTTGAGAAAACCATAACCCCTGTTTTATTTTTCATTTAACCGAGCACTCTCCATCCAGATCCAACTCTTTAGTGTATATGTGGAGTATGAGATGGATGTTTGTGTTTTCTGAGTTCTTGGGGCAACCTTTGCAGTGGTTTCCCAAGGGTTTCCTGCTTTGTGTTTTCAGCACTGTGAACTATGTGAAGATTTGCAGAGTTGTTAGAAATGTTGGATGTTTCTCCAAGCTCTGTTGATTAATTTGCTTCTGTTTTGCCTCTCGAGTTTGACAAATACGTTGGTGCATTTTCTTTATAAAATATATAAATAAACATATCCTTTGTTAGAATTTTGTCATTTCTAATACTCCCTTCATTCACAAAACATCCTATATATGTGAACGGAGGGAGTATTTGTATAATGTGACTCCAGACTGAATATTAAGAAACCACAACAACTGAGAAGAAGGACCACAACTCTTTTTTTTACAGTCAACGAGCACACTCCATCCAAGACCTATCTCTTCAGTATCAGGGCTATTGACAACGTTTCTAGCCTGTGGAGGACCATTGGTCAGATTCAACGGGGTAAAACGACTCCTGCTAATGCTATGTCACAAACGCTGACTTGGAGGTGATGCTTAATCTAGAGTATCGTAAGCCTAGTTTTGCTGGAAGTGAAATACTTCATCTGTTTCAAAATAATTGAGACCCTAGGTTTATCCTAAGGCAAATTCAGAGCGAAGACGACCAACAGGCTCCCCGCGCCACAATTTCGACAATGGCTGATGGAGGAGAGTAGGCGCATGGCTTAGCATCGCTCCGCTTCAGCACACAACTACTATGAACTCCATCCTAGCAGAGGCGCACACAGCTCGACGTCGACGTTGCAACGACGACACCATGTCCCCCCCCCCCTTTGGCAACATGGCTTTTTCGGAACGGTGAGGTGCAACGCAACAACGACCATCGCTCGCCGCAGGGATGTTGCAAGCCAGAGGTGGAGCTGCGGCGAGCTGCCTGCTCGGTGTTGTCATTATCGTTGTTGGAGGTGACCGCAACATGGAGACCCACATGTTTGCAATGTTATGCAAGTTGGAGGTAACCGCAACATGCCCCATGTTGCAAACGTTCACTAGCGTCTGGATAAGCTAACGCGGCATGTATCGGCGAGCGCAACATTGGCTTATGTTGCAAACCGATGGATCGCACGAACGGATGGCTTCTAGCGCGTGAATCCAACGGCTCAAAAGGCGGCAGGTCTTTCTAACATGTATCGTCATCCTTAACCTTGTTTCTCAGTGATTTGTACAATTGTACCATCTTGATTGTCATCCCATACTTAAAGAAACGGATTGGGCATCCAGTAAATGTAGCCAACCTCTCAAAGTGTACTTGCAATATTTTTTAGATGGACCTCGGGAGTTTCAAGACCTTCTAGCTTTTATGACATGGTTGGTTCGAAGGTATAACTATGCCAAAAAGCCAAGTTTTGAGTAGTAAAGTGTGGCAACACATAACTATGACAATCAATCAAACGCTCACCTGAAATTTCGGTGCGCCCATCCTTATACGTGATAATTTAGCTAGGAAACAAGCAACCTCTTTCTATGGGCATTTTTCGCAACAAAAAAGAACTATGTCCGTATCCTTCTCCAAGAAAATATGCTCAACTGACCTTTTTTTTGAATCACTTAATTAATCTTAAAATAAGTACGTAGATGCAAAAGGTTTGCTTTTACATTACCGATTGAGGATTGAAAAGGATTTAGCCAAGCAAGTTGAAGTGTTGAACTTATTTTTCAGATGTTTGTACTTTGTAGCCCCATCGAATTGGGCATCCCAAAAAGTGTAGCCAATGTCCAAGTATGCTTTGCTATATTTTTGGCAAGTGTTCCGTCGATTCTCAACATTTGATGATACAACCCCTTTGCTCCCCACATTTCCAGATTAACAATGTGCCACTGGCCTAACCGCTCTCTAAAGAATGAACTTCGAAGCTACGCCGCTGATTATTCCCCAGCCAAATCCCCAGTACTGACCCACTCATTTTTTAAACCCCAAATCACCCAAGTGAAACACGACGACAACTACAAGGCGCGTCCTGGAGTTGTGAAAAACGTGCGGTAACTGTTGAGGCTCCACCCCTTCGCAAAAAAAAAAAAAAAAACTGTTGAGGCTCCACCGTATATATAGCACCGTGCGCGGCCGCTCAGCATCCTCATCACCCAGCTCA
>NC_057812.1:130643931-130644550 GCF_018294505.1 Triticum aestivum | reverse complement strand
GGCCGGCTCTTTGCCTACGCGCAGAGGCAGCTCGGCGGCAAGATCACCCAGCTCGGCTCCTACTGATCAGGCTGGGCATGAGTTGATCTGCTGGTGTAACTATGATGGTGTGTGGAGTATGAGATGTTTTTTTTTTCCGAATGATGTGGAGTATGAGATGGATGTTTGTGTTTTCGGAGCTATTGGGACAACCTTTGACTTGGCTGTTTGGAGCATTTTTGTTGCATGTTCCTTGGTGGAAAAACGGAAATAGGTTTTTGACCACTTTGCATGTCCCAGAACAGTTGTTCAGATCGAATATATAAACTTTGGTATAACTAACGCTGGCAGCACATGATATGGGTGCTCAGTCTCGATCGGGGAGGCTCTGCTTGCCCTGGCCGAAACAGTGTAATTCTCTTTGAGCGCGCACTCCGTATTTAGGGCATTTCTAACCGATCCCAGTGCAACTACGAGTGAGTAAAATTTTCGGTTTACTCCCTTACAACGGACCTAGCCGATCCTCTAAAAATGTTAATGGAGTATAATTTTTACTCCAACTCCCTATTTACTAAATATACTCCATCGTGCCGCGGCCAAGTAAAACTCCCTCCTGCCCTCCCGCGCCGCACTGCCTCAC